>NC_056732.1:800539005-800569621 GCF_019279795.1 Protopterus annectens | reverse complement strand
CACAAGATGATTGCTTTGCAGTGTTAATGTTTGACAGTTAGTTCTCAGACAGATGATCTCCTGGGAAATATATTTTCTGCAAAATTAAGTAGATCCCTTCACATACACACACTTACTTGGCAACACTGAGATTAGAATCCCTGCATAGGAACTTATTGCTACTAATGTGTTTTGCCTTACTTGCACACACCACAGATCTTGTAGGGTGAGATGTTTCCCAAGCTTCCTGTAAAGTGAACAACATCACCAGGCCTTGGACAGTATTGTAGTAGGGGATGTTCTGGGTGTTAATGGACAATACATAGTATAATATGCTGTCATATACACATTGACAAACACATACAGTCATGGACACATTTGACAGACCTGTGTTTAGCAGTGCTGACTACCTTGTCAGTGAGTCCATACTGTTACAGAGTTTGTGATGCCAGCACATGCATCATTGGGATGAAGAGTGTCATCAGTTACCTGTATGGTTGATGGTCACAGTGGTCCTCATACAGTGGACATTGGGATATGTACTGGGGGTACCATGGTGTAATGACAGTATACTCAGCTCAACCACCCCACATTGGATATTGTACTCACTGAAATCCATGATAATGCTCTGACATACCCACAATCTCACATTGACCAGGACTGCAATACAAACCCATGTCTATCTACTTATTGCTACCACAGGGATATGCATTTATTTGCACATGCCACAGGGATAGTAGGCTGAGAGTTTTGTCATGGCTCTCCTAATGTTAGCAACATCACCATCCCTTATAATAAATGGCAAGGTTTAGTGTATATGGAGTATATGGCCTCGGAATGCTGTCTTCTACAAATATGCATACTCACACACAATTGCTCATACACACACATACACAAACACACACACACACACACACACACACACACACACACACACACACACACACACACACACTTGTTAGGACTCAGAGGGTAAACCACACCTATCTACCCATTTGTAGAATACTCAAACACTGTAATACCCAGTAATGCACACAGACACATTTGTCAGTACTGAGGTGCATAGGTGCAGGTGTTCCTAGGTGTGTACCAGGCTACTGTAGAAGGAGAGATGAGAAAAGTAGTGCACGTGCATACACTGGTACCATGGCACCTGATATTTGTCAGCAGGCCCTCTATCAACTGATGCCACTTGAGTGATCCCCAGGGAGACAGTTATATTCAACATCTACTCATAGGTTCATAGGTTCATAGGTTCATACTAGGCTATCTGCCCAAGGGCATTTATAAGCCTAGCCATAGTTTTGTGGCTTACGCCACCCCTTAGTTTGGAGAAACTATACCCATTATTTAGCTGTGCCTCTATCGAGCAGTGACACTGAGGTAACCCCTGGGGTGTATCTGCGATCTCCCATCCATTGGTCAAGATTCCTCTTGAACAAGGCCAGCGAGGTGCTCTGCCTCACATAAACCGGGATTTTGTTCCATAGCATAGGGAGTCTTTGGGTGATGAATCTATCCCTCCAGCACATCCTATTAATAACCGTGTCGAGGTTTAAGTCACCCGCCCTTGTGGCTCTGAGGGATCTAGATTTTTTGAGATGAAGCATATTCATCAAATCTGGGTTTGACATGGCCTTGTATGTCAGGCATAGGTCACCTGAGTAAGCTGCGCAACTGAATATAACTGGAGTTCTTTCAGTCGCAGCATAAGACATATTTTTGAGACCCTTTATCCTTTTGGTGAGGAACTTTTGTGGCCTCTCCAGCTGCTGCAAGTGTCGGGTCAGATACATTCCGAATGGGGCATTGTACTCGATCATTGGTCTGATGAGTGATGAGTATAGGGAGACTATGACCTCCCTGATCTAGATGTGAATCCCTTCATGATAAGGTGGGCAATGCAGAAGGTCTTCCTAACTACTTTAGCAATATGAGTGTCGAATGAAAGGCTACTGTCAACCTGGGTTCCCAGGTCCCTAATAACTTCTTCTGTGTTCAGGGATTGCCACCTATATGGTAGCTAGGGTAACCTTATTTTTCCCGAAGGGTATGACTATGCATTTCTTGGCATTTAACTTGAGGCCATGGCTCTGGCACCAGTTATCCGTATCTGTGAGACCCTTCTGAAGGATATCTATGTCGGATGTGTTCTCAACTACGGCCAGTTTGCAGTCATCTGCGAACTTTGTCAGCCATAACCCTCCTGTGTTTGCTTGTACTTCAGAAAAGTAGATGCCAAACAAGAGTGGGCCCAGGACTGAGCCCTGTGGGACACCACTTGTGACAGGCTTAGAGTCTGACATGGCGCCAGCAACTCTGACCCTGTGGGTTCTGTCACTCAGCCAGTTTGCAACCCATCTTGTAATGTATGGGTTTACATTTAAGTTGATGAGTTTTCAATGATACCCAGTGGGGTATTGTATCGAAAGCCTCGCCAGGTCTAGGTAGGCTGTATGGACTGCCTTTCCTCGTCAATGGCCTTGGTGACTGTTTCAAAAAAGTCAACCAAGTTTAAAAGGCATGATCTGCCTTTGACAAAGCCAAACTGGGTTGGATCCAAAGTCTGCAAATTCCCTATGTCTTTATTTATGAGATCCATTATGATCCTTTCCATGGCTTTGCAGATCAGGCTAGTCAAGCTAATGGGATGGTAATTTCCAGGGTCGGTGTAGGCACCGCCTTTGTGGAGTGGGACCACAGTCGCTGTGCGCCACTCCTGGAGTGCGATATCCGGAGGTGAGACTAAGATTAAACAGCTGTCCTAACTGTGGGTTTAATTCCTCATTGAGTTCATGGAGCACACAGCCGGTTACACCATCAGGTCCCATGGATGCTGTGTTCTTTGCCTTGGAGAGAGCAGTTCTCACCTGAGCGTTGGAGATGTTTGGGGGGCTACAATCATTTGGTATAGATATCTCATCTTTAGGCGGGGAGGGTGGGGAGAAGTTTGCACTGAACCTGTCAGCCAGTATGTTGGCAATGTCTGTAGGATCAGTAATCTTCACATCATTTTGAACTAATTCTGAGCATATCTGGGAGTTTCCTCCTAGGTTTCTGACATAGCTAAAGAATGCTTTATGGTTGTCTTTAGAGTCCTTAGCTATTTTTTTTCTCAAAATTAGCTTTGGATGATTTTATGAGAGCTCTTAGCTTTTTACTTATAGTGATCAGCGGTGTCTTACCTTTTAAGGATTTTGCTCTATCTTGTAGTAGCTTTCTCCTTTTATTGTAGAGTTTGTTTATGGCTGGGGTCCACCAGACTGGGCTTGCCTTTGGTACAAAGAGTCTTTGTTTTGCTTGGGATTGCCTGATCCATGCAGCCCTGCAGGTGCTGGTAGAAGGCATTTGTAAGTGATTCAGCAGTTTGAGTAATGTTAACCGGCTCAGGGGCCTTAAAGGAGACCACACTAGTCTTTAGAAGTGTGAAGTGGCGAGAAGTTCTTTACTGTGGTCTTTTTCATTTCGGGTGGGGGCGGGATGAGGACCTCCAGCGAGATTAGTTTGTGATCAGATCTCACCAGTGAGGGGTATACTTCTGGCATTGAACATTGTGCTCCCATGTTTGTGATGATGAGATCAAGTATGTTCTCTCCTCTTGTGGGGATGGTGACTAGTTGTTCCATGGCATTTGAGTTTATGAATTCCAGGAACTTTTGGGCTAGAGTGTTTGGGCTTGAGTATTGTTCCCAGTCTATATTAGGGTAGTTGAAGTCACCTAGTATAATGGTGTTCGGAGATACATTTATCCCTCTAGTGTTTTCAGGAAGGCCATGTGAGGTTCCTGAGTTTGCGAGGGTGGCCTGTAACATGCTACAATTTGCATAGCAGTCTTGCCTATGGTTAATTGCACCTGGATGGTTTCCGATGCATCGTGTGATGCCACCAATCTTGAGGTGTGGGTGTCCTTGATGAATATGGGTACCCCTCCTCCTTTCTTGGTATTGTCCGGGTTTTGTGTACTCATCTGGTTTTCTCCTGTAGCAGGCCAGTGAGGTGCTCCACTTGCCATATATGCAACACATATTGCATAACATGGCCAGTGTCTGGGTTGAGACCTGTGCCCAAACATGTTCTGTTGACTGTGATAGACTGGTTGAGGTATCCATGGCATGTGGTGAATACAGTCTGGGGTTTTCCAGCTGTGGCATGCATAGCCCAGCTGGGCAGACATGTCAGTGTCAGTCAATCAGTGATTGCCTATAAGCAGCCATTATGAATGTCTGACATATGTCCATCTGTACAGAGAACAAACAGACAGTAGATAGGCAACAGGTTATGCATTAGGATGAATGTTTTGACAGGTAGATGTCTGAGACTGATAGGTATGCCATTACTACATTACAGCAGTCCTCAATGACATGTCCATAAAAACATGGTAGTCTACAGTTACTATCAACATAGCATATCACTATCCACTAGGAGATACATAAACACATACAGCTCAAACACCAACAACACAATAGTCAGTACTCAGAGTCCAGCTTTGCATGCAGGGTTGTATGATCAAGTACTACACTCTGTAATCTACTCTTACTTGGAAAAGCACTGTTAAAAGTTGTAACGTAATGATGCCATACATGCAAGTGTGGCTGCATATAATGTGGGATATTACCCAAGTAGGAAACACATACACAGAGACAGGATTGTGGTACTACACATATATACTCAGTTGTCCCATACAGTGTACTCATACCCCGTGCTACTGTAAAGAAAGCACATAGAAGCATGTTATGGAAATGGACTTAAATACAGTTATTAAACATGTCATTACCCTGCTATTTGATCAGACTGGAATGTGATCATTGGCTAACAGGGCTGGGCTATGCATAACATGTGTAAGCATTGCTTAAATTTAAATGATAAGCAGATTTGCACACTGGTATGTGACGCCTACACTGTGTAAGCGGGTATTCATTTAATTGTACGTTAGCAGTGCTTAGCTTTATGCAAAACAGCACAAACCTGCTTAAAGCCACTTTAAAGTGCCTTAATCACCCTGTTCCACTTGTTCTGCCCAGCAACAAAATTAATAGCCTATACAGGTCTTGAACCCAGAACACTGTTCACTATACTCACAGCACTTAATCACTAAGCCACCAGAGTTTTGAAGATGTCTGTGGCTTTTTCAAATATATCATTCAGTACACATACTGAATATTAGTGAACAACTGCTTTTACTACCACAATTGTTTAGTACTTGTAAGTGAAAATAATGTTGAATCAGTCATGTTCTTATATGTAAATACATACATATCAGATTAATATGGTGGGATACATCTGAGAAGGTTTTTACAACACTAATGTGTATACCTAAAAGGATATGGATATATATATATATATATATATATATATATATATATATATATACACACACACACACACACACACACACACACACACACATATATATATATATACATAAATCTATCTCTCTCTCTCTCTCTCTATATATATATATATATATATATATATATATATATATATGTATAAATATATACATATGTATATATAACATATGCCCATGACATGTAGTGGAGTCATACCACAGCACCATAACTGTCAACCTCTTAGTACAAGGGAATGTAATGTACATATTGCAGTTATAAATGTAGAATGTTGCTACAGTGATGGGTTGTGTCAACACACTTGTGAATGAAGGCTCTTCTGAAACTGACATGTACGCCAGCAGTTACTGACAGACATCATAAAATCATTATACTGAAGTAATACACAAATCACAGTAATGATCCTGTGGAATACAGTAGAAATATAAACAATAAACATGGACAGTCTGAAACTATCAGGTCAGTCGTGAGATATAACAGAACTCCTTAGTCCAAGAAGTGTGGAGCAAGCCTGACAAAAGGGATGTTTAAACCCATGAGAATGGGGATATATCACAAATACTGGAGTAAGCTCACACATTTGATGCATTCACACTCTCCTGTCTGTCCTAATACTTATTAACTGGAGGAGCAGAGGTCCCAAGCCCACATAATTCCCACTAGTTAGTGACATACATCTTCACAGCAGCCCACTGCTTTGTCAAAAATACACAACATATATGGTGGGCAGGAAACAGTACCTCTGACAAATATCTGGACATAAAATCACACTAGGGTAAATACACTGAGCTGCTAGGCATGTCACAAGCACTGTCTACACTACAGGAAGACTGTCACAACACTAACCCAATTTACCTATCGGGGAATACACATGTAATTGCAAATGTAGCAGGCAATACAGGCATGTAACAGCATGGAGTAACAGACAGCAGTGTGAAAGTGCATACCCACAACCAATCTCAACACAGTCACAGTCACATAATGGTAAACCTAAGTAATAGTACAGTATATGGACTGTGTGAACAAAGGCCATCATTATGTTTGCCACTCACACACTAACCCTACATATACTGGCCCAATTCACAGTGCAGTCTGATGCCTGACTGTGGTATGGAACATGTCTCAGTCTGGCCCTGCAAACATATAGGCTAATAGGGTATCAGGAACTGGAGCAGCATGCAATGTCATATAGAACAGGACCAATAACGCTGACATCTACCCCAGTCTGTATACAGACCAAATAACATATTGACAATACACTGCTACATAATACGGACACTCTGTCAACAATCACCATAAGTACACAGAGCTCAATACTGTACAGACTACAACAGAATGTCCAGGTTTTGTCTGCAAATATTAGGCCTGCTATACATTATATGTCTGGCAGTCTGATATATCACTGGCTTGATATCAGGAATTATGTCAGTAAATAATGATATACTGTACATATCCACCTCTCAGTGCATGAAATATGAACAGAGGGTGAAGGACTTGTGTGAAAGAGGCACAAACTCAGGGCCAATTGTGACATATTTCAGTTATAAACCAAGAACATTGCTGATGTAACAGGGTTTGTAGTGACATATCCCTTCTGAGGGATGTGAAGTCAGTAACATACATGGGTGTTACCATTTATTAACTACACTTATCAGAGTATGCTACTGCATTGATAAAGACAGAAAATGTGTGAGTTACACACCAAATCTGAGACTCCAAACTCTGGCCAGTCTGCTGATAGCCATACAGGTGAGTGTTTTCTCAACCATATAACACTGTCATGCCAGGCTTTAAACCATGCAGAATAGCCATATCCACACAAACCCTGTTAAACCAACATTACTTCAAATGTAGAACAGCAATAGTTACATTCTCTGCCCATGTCTGGAACACCCCCCTCCAGTTTGATGGCCTGTCTCCACATTGTTTGTTATAAGAGATATTACCTACTACCCTCTGTGATTCTGTTTGTCAAACACCCACATGAAGTCCTGCTCACAGTGAAGGAAAAGGGCCACCACCCACTTGCAGTGCATAGTTATAGGAGTGTGTTTCCATGCAATTGGTTATAGGAATGATACCACAGCTGTTCCACATGCAATTGGCAAGTGGGGAACTCCAATTCATGCACAAACCATCAGCTGATCATGAGCATTACCTACCAAAGTCAAACTGCTGCCTATGCAAAACAGATGCATGTTCCACATCTAACAGAGAGGGGGGTGGGGTGGAGAGAGTAAGGGAGAATGAAAGAAAGGAAGATGGAAAGAGCCAAGCATTTTTGAATATGATCTGTGGGTGGAGAGAGGTCTCTTGGTATTAGAATGGTTGGCTATATATACATTTATGGCTGTGGATTATCTACAAAAACCTCTATGGAGTTTGACAACTGTTGGCCTTGTAATGTGACATTGGGACATATGGGTCTTCAATATGAAAATGTATCAAAACCCACCCTGAACGCGCGCGCATACACACACACACACACACACACACACACACACACACACACACACACACACACACACACAATCACACACACACACACACACACTTGCCAGTACTGAGTTTGAGTTTCAAACCCCTACCTAGCTATATACTGCTACTACAGTGTTACTCATTTATCACACATGCCATGGAGATTATATGTTGGAGAGCTTTCCAAAGGTATCTTTGAAGGTGAATGACATCAACAGCAGGGCTAAAAGAAGGGTATGGGAAATGTAGTAAGTGTGCATGTTCACAAATTCAGGTGTCATCAAAGACACACACACTCACACACACACATTTTCACAGTTGCCAGGACCAGTGTTAGAACTCCTACCTAACTAGTTTGCTATACTACAGTATTATGCAGTTATCATACACACCACAGAGCTTATATGTTGGAAAGCTGTCCAAAGACATCTTTGAAGGTGAGTGACATCATCAGCAGGGCTAAAGGAGGGGTATGGGAAATGTAGTAGGTGTGTATGTCCACAAAATCAGGTGTCATCAAAGACGCACACACATTTTCACAGTTGCCAGGACCAGTATTAGAACTCTTACCTAACTAGTTTGCTACACTATGGTATGATGCAGTTATAGCATGCACCACTGAGCTTAGATGTTAAAGAGCTGTCCAAAGGTCAGTAATGAACCTATGAACCTATGAAAGGTATCTTTGAAGGTGAGTGACATCAGCAGCAGGGCTAACGGAGAGGTATGGCAAATGTAGTAAGTGTGTATGTCCGCAAAATAAGGTGTTATCAAAGGCACACACACTCGCACACACAAAGACAAACATTTTTACAGCTGCCAGGACCAGGATTAGAACTCCTACCTAACTAGCATGCTACACTATGGTATTACACAGTTACTGCACATGCAGGGGAGCTTATGGGTTGAGGGTTTGTCAGTGGGTTATTTCAAGGTGACTGACATTTGTAGAAGTGCTAAAGTAGGGCAATAAGAGGTGTAGTGAGTGTGAATGGCCTTAAAATCATTCTTCTCCAAACACATAGACACACAGTTTAATAGTTGCCATGTCTGGGATTAGAATTCTTACTTAACTAGTTTACCACACTACAGTAGTACACAGTTATCGCAAGTGCCACACCACTTAGAGGGCTGAGACTTGCCCAAGGGGTTATTTCAAGGTGACTGACATCAGCAGGGGTGCTAACATGGGCAATGGGAAGTACATTGTGTGCGAATGGGCCATAAATCATTCCTCTGGAAACACACACACACACACACACACACACACACACACACACACACACACACACACACACACACACACACACACACACACTCACACACAACTTCACATTTGACAGGACTGAGTTTACAAATGCTGCATGAATACCTATTTGTACTATCGTGTTACACAGTTATCACAAGCACCATAGAAACTATAGGGCTGAGGGCTACCAAAAGGAATGTCTACAATGATTGACATCAGCACATCATGTGATATAGGCCAATCAGAATTGTAGTAGGTGGGATAGCCCTCATAATTGCATTCTCTCTGTCACTGTCTGTCTCTCTGATCCCCACATCTCTGTGTGTGTATATTTTACATATTATAGTCTGTTGGCCTTATATATGTGTGAATATTCCTATCCAATGTGTGTGTGAAGCATAATTGTTGTGCAATTTAGTGTGTGTGCACAGACATCTGCAGATGACAGATATGTATAGTCTGCTGTGTTGTCAGACATGGATTTCATTTCTCTAAGTGTAGGAGCATGCCCAGTATGACATTCTGTATTGAGTGTGTGAATCCATTCCAGGTAGGATTGTACTCCAGTCCAGGCTTTGGTGTTCTACACCTACAGCTTGCTACCTGTTTCTGCAGGATATCTGTAGATAGGTTGACAATATGGAGTCACAATGGGCGAAAGATATGGGGATACTGTAACTATTGCTGTCTCTGCTGCTTGTGTTACATGATTGGTGTTAGCAGAGATATTCAGACATATATACTGTTTTACACTGTGATGTATTATGTCATCAACTACTGACAGATAAGATTAATTGTTCACAGTTATTTACTGGGAAATACAAGATGAAGGCAGCTGAGTCCAGTATTGTGGTCCACATCCTACACATTATTCCACACTCATGCCATTACGGAGGGGTAGCTACAGACACTAGCGGATGAGTCTGTGTAAACGGTCCAGCACCTTGGTAGTATGGTGGGTGAGGATCCCTTTCTTGTACATATATCGACTTAACAGAGTGACCTTATCTTGCTGTGGCCATACCTCTTAGCTGTACAGATTCACACAGATTACCCAGAGGCAGGGCTCATATATCTGGTCAGTTCCCCTTCACATTGTGTTTTACGGGCAGGTTTGTAGCCACCCATTCCTGGGTTTGCAGGCAGTGGTAGTATGGGCACACATCAGAGTTTCAGACTTCACACACTCCATGGTGTCCATGCTTCTACACCCCCCCCCATTATTCTATCCTCTTCCTAACATTATGCAAGCAATATCTGAGAAATATCCCTATAGCTGGCCCTTCATCCCAGCGGTATTTAATGATTGGTGCACAGTTCATGCAGTAGGACATGGGGGGCATGCTACTGGGATTTGTGAACATGGCCTTGCATTTGTGTTCTGGTGACTATGTTTGGTTGTTAGTTAGGACCCCATGAGTTACCATACACTGGCACTACAGGTGAGGTAGATGCCTTTGACAGAAAACTGTAGGCCATTCAGTAGTGATGCAGGCCATCTGTAACAGGCCAGTGCATTCTGTCACTCCTACATTCCCAGGCTGCGAGACAGTAGATTTCCCTGGAGTGACAGGGTAAATGTGCGATGTGTTACTGGAAATACTTCCTGTCCATATTGATCCATTGGTCTGGATGCAGGCAGGGTGCTGCTTACAGCTAGGGACATACCTGCTTAGGACACCTCTTCAGCATACTGCATTCTGTAGGTATCCCCATACAGATGTGGGGTCATACTGTACTCATTCCCAGCAGCAAGGATATGACCTGTGATAAATCTGTGGCTGATAGTGGGGTGAGCTGAGTGCATGTGTGGTATGGAACTACTTGAAGCTGACTCACAGATATACCTGGGACATTTCCCTTATGCTGCTTTGTGCCAGGACATAGGCAGTCTCTCATTGCTTCATAACTGTGCCTTTTGTGGTCTGCCAGTGAATTTCCAGACAATACCAGTAGTCCGTACTACACTGACAACTAATGTGCTGGTAACCTGTATGTACAATTCCAGAGTTGTGTGCAGTTATCAGTTGCATTTTATGCACTCTGTCTAGGGAACTTCCACCTGTGTACTGTGTGTATGTATGTGTCCATATTCAGGGGATGTCCATCTTTTAGACAGTGACAGATTTTGACATCTGGACAGTGAGTATGGACGACTGCTGACATGGGTATTGCTGAAAAGCATTGCGGTTGGCACTGCAGTTGTCAGAACATGGCTCTATCAACCACAGTACTCTCCATAGGCCACCAAGACACAAACCGCCATGCCTACATGCTGACAACTTCCAGACAATATTGAACACACAACAACATAACACACATACCCCTGCATATTGTACACATGCAACAATCTATCCTGTAGACTGGGCCAGCTCAGTAATCTGTGCTCCACTGATATTACTCCTCACACTTACATGTTACTGCATTTCTACATAGGATTGTGTGGCGGGGCACACCCGACAACTTTAAAAATTTGCTATGACTGTACTGGTATTTCAGGTACTCTGTTGGCTTCCATTTCATATTGTATTCTGACCTATCATGCAGAATGCAGGCATATCAGTAGAGTACAGATCTTACATTTTATTGACCTACATTTCAGTTTCAGACTTCTTACCCTTTGGAACTAGCATACAACTGCCAGACCTGTTGTAGTCTGTTTGTGTAGGTCTGGAGGAGGCTGTGCACCATTGACATTAATTGTAGGCCTTAGCCCAGCCTTTCTTGATGGTCATCTACACCTGTCCTGGTGGCTGAGGCTGGTGGTGGATATGTGAGCCTCACTGATATGCATGTGTGTGTCTTATGGACACACACAGTTATCTGGGCCACCGATGTACTGCAGTACGATTTATCACCTTGTCTAGTACTGCCTAGTATGTTGACACCGGTATTTATTATGGATTTCATGCTGCCCATATAGGTGTCCAGTATCTGCTGCCATCCCATTCAGCCACCTGATTCCCTTGTATGCTTGTGTCCATACCATACATACAACTATCTTAACATATTACTCCATTCAGTAATTGATAGGAAGGGTTACTTTCCTTGTGGCTGGGCCAGTATTAAGGATGCTGCTGGAGGGCTGACTATGTTGGATGCACATAGTATACTCCTTGCACACGGTGAAGCACAGGTAGTGTCATGTTTGGCATCCCTTTTACTGTATGTGTGAGTCAGAGAGCGGGTGTCATTGCATGGGTCCCTACCGTGTCAGTGTATGTGCAATGCGTTGCCTCTTTGCCAAGGCATGGGCATACTGGGCATGCCTCCTTCTGCCTGCAGGGGCAGGCTCAGGATGTTCCTCCTCTGAGTCCCTCTGTACCTGTGCTGGCCTTGGCAATGGTGGGGAGCTGTCTGGCCCTGGCCAGTGCTGTTCCTGCTGCAACTGTTTCCACAGGATCATATTGTGTAGCATGGCACTTACTATGGACATTTGTGTATATGTAGCTGGAGAGTACTGCAAGGTTCCACCAGGTATGTCCAGGCATCGGAACCATGACTTGAGCATCCCAAACACATGCTCTATAATGATTCTGGTTTGTGCACGTGCCTCATTATGGCATTCTTGTTCAGGTGGGTGTGCATTTCTGCGGGGTGTCACCAGACACAGTTCCAGTGGGTAGCCAGCATCCCCCACTAGGTGGCCATATGGGATGTCTCCACTGGCAAATGACTGGACAGCTGCATCATATGCCAGATGTGGGAGTTGTGATAGCTTCCAGGGCTGCCAGCACAGACATTCAAGATAATCCCCTGGGCATCCCACATGACCTGGCAGTTGATGGAGGGGGTTTGTGTAGACGCTACCCTGCTCACTGGGTGGTGCTTTGATGTGTATGTGTGTGCGGTCTATAGCACCCACCACCTCAGGGCATTCTGCCATTTGGTGGAAGAGATGCATATTGCTGGTCAACGCCTCAATGGGTATTGAGGAAATATATGTGCTTACCGGCATGTGCTGACATGGCTTCCAGAACTGGTGGAGTACCCTGGATGCTGATGCTTGTGAGATCCAGATGATATCCCCAGTTGGCCTTTGGAAGGTACCTGTGGCTAGTATTCTTAGGCCTACACATAACTTGGTATCCACTGGGATGGGTTCCCCTTTGTTGGTTCTGTGTGTGGCACAGCTCAACAATTTGCTGTAGAATATCCATGTTCACCTTATAGCGCTCAACTATCTCAAGCTCATGTAGCCCCTGGTAGGTTACCCTGGGTCTGTACACTCTTCTCTTCCTCCTCACTGTGGGTTGGTCATCAGCATTCACATCCTCACCACCCACAGCCTCTTGCACATTTTGATATAAGAGAATGACAACAGCCCCTAACATTTTGTTAGTTTTGTCAGGTAAAATTTCCCCATCTGTGTACACAAATGGTGTAGAGTTTGTGGGAAAAAAAAACAGACTGAAAGTTATTTGCATACTTTGTAGTTGTGTACTGGGCTTCTACCTGTGTAATTGGCTGATTCTGATACATTTCACCTGCCAGCTATGCTAGTTCTCCTTGATTGCCTTCCTACTGCTGTTTCCCCTTCCCACTTCCTCCCTATTTAAGCACCAAGGTGCGCTGTGCATACCCAGTGCTCAAATGTAAACAGTTCTGCTATTTCCTGTTTTATTTATTTATTTTTTTTGGCCTGCTATGTGCTGCTCACAACTGTTTACAAAATGTAAGCACTTTTAAGCAGAAATGTCCCTCCCTGGATGTGAACACCCTCTGTATTTCTTGGAATAAAATAATACGGCCTCAGATGTACCCCTTCCTTAGCAGTGCTTAGTTAAGGGCAAACATGGGCCACAAAGCTCCAATGTGCTTACAGCAAGCATGACATACCCTTCTTCTTCTTCTTCCTCTTTTGGCTGTTCCCATTAGGGGTCTCCACAGCAGATCAACTGTTTCCATTTCTTCCTGTCCTCTGCATCTTCCTCTGTCACACCAACCACCTGCATGTCCTCTCTCACCACATCCATAAACCTTATCTTAGGCCTCTCTCTTTTCCTGTTACCTGGCAATTTCATCCTTAGCATCTTTTTCCAAATATACTCTGCATCCCTCCTCAGCACATGTCCAAACCAAAGTAATCTTGCCTCTCTGGCTTTGTCTCCAAACCTTCCAACCTCGGCTGACACTCTAATATACTTATTCCTAATCCTATCCATCCTCGTCACACCCAGTGTAAATCTTAACATCTTCAACTCTGCCATGTCAAGCTCTGACTCCTGCCTTTTTGTCAGTGCCACTGTCTCCAACCGATATAACATAGCTGGTCTCACTACCCACTTGTAGACCTTCCCTTTCACTCTTACTGGTACTTCTCTGTCACAAATCACTCCTGACACTGTTCTCCACCCACTCCATCCTGCCTGTACTCTCTTCTTCACCTCTCTTCCACACTCACCATTACTCTGAACTGTTGATCCCAAGTACTTAAACTCATCCACCTTCACCACCTCTACTCCCTGCATCCTCACCATTCCTCTATCCTCCCTCTCATTCACACACACATATATTCTGTCTTAGTCCTGCTGACCTTCATTCCTCTTCTCTCTAGAGCATATCTCCACCTCTCGAGGGTCTCCTCCACCTGTTCCCTACCCTCACTACAGATCACAATGTCATCTGCAAACATCATAGTCCACGGGGAATCCTGTCTGATGTTGTCTGTCAACATGTCCATCACCATTGCAAATAAGAAAGGGCTCAGAGCTGATCCTTGATATAATCCCACCTCCACCTTAAAGGCATCCGTCACTCCGACCACAGACCTCACTGCTGTCACACTACCCTTGTACATATCCTGTACCACTCTTACATACTTCTCTGACACTCCCAACTTCCTCATACAATACCACAACTCCTCTCTAGGCACCCTGTCATATGCTTTCTCTAAATCCACAGACACAATGCAACTCTTTCTGACCTTCTCTGTACTTCTCCATCAACACTTTCAGAGCAAACATCACATCTGTAGTGCTCTTTCCTGGCATGAAACCATACTGCTGATCATTAATCATCACCTCCCTTCTTAACCTAGCTTCCACTACTCTTTTCCATAACTTCATGCTGTGACTAATCAGTTTAATCCCTCTGTAGTTACTACAGCTCTGCACATCACCCTTATTCTTAAAAATCGGTACCAAAACATTTTTTCTCCATTCCTCAGGCATCCTCTCACTTTCCAAGATTTCATTAAACAATCTAGTTAAAAACTCCACTGCTATTTCACCTAAACACCTCCATGCTTCCACAGGTATGTCATCTGGACCAACAGCCTGTCCGTTTTTCATCCTCTTCATAGCTATCCTTACTTCTTCCTTGCTAATCCACTGCACTTCATGATTCACTATCCGCACATCATCCAACCTTCTCTCCCTCTCATTCTCTTCATTCATCAACCCCTCAAAGTACTCTTTCCATCTGCTCAACACACTCTCCTCACTTGTGAGTAAGTTTCCCTCATTATCCTTTATCACCCTTATCTGCTGCACATCTTTACTAGCTCGGTCCCTCTGTCTAGCCAATTGGTACAGGTCCTTTTCTCTCTCCTTAGTTTCCAACCTTTTATACAAATCTTCATACGCCTTATCCTTAGCTTTCACCACCTCTCTCTTTGCCATGCACCTCATCTCCTTATACTCTTGTCTACTTTCTTCATCTCTTTGACAATCCCACTTCTTCTTCGCCAATCTCTTTCTCTGTATACTGTCCTATACTTCTTCATTCCACCACCAGGTCTCCTTGTCCTCCTTCCTCTTTCCAGATGTCACACCAAGCAACTTTCTAGCCATCTCTCTTGCTAGCTCTGCTGTAGTTACCCAGCTATTCAGTAACTCTTCACTGCCCACCCAGTGCCTGTCTTAACTCTTCCCTGAACATCACCTCACAATTACCCTTTTTCAATTTCCACCATTTGATCCTTGGTGCTGCCCTCACACTCATCCTCCTCTTCTTGATCACCAATGTCATCCTACAAACCACCATCCTATGCCACCTAACTACACTTTCCCCTTTCACCACTTTACAGTCTCCAATCTCCTTCAGACTGACCCTTCTACATAAGATATAATCCACCTGTGTGCATCATCCTCCACTCTTGTATGTCACCCTATACTCCTCCCTCTTGTTAAAATACTTATTCATCACAGCCATGTCCATCCTTTTCACAAAATCCACTACCATCTGACCTTCTGCATTCCTTTGCTTAACACCATACCTACCCATCACTTCCTCATCCCCTCTGTTCCTTTCACCAACATGCCCATTGAAATCTGCTCCAATCACCAGTCTCTCACCCTTGGGTACAGTCATCACCACTTCATCCAACTCACTGCAAAAGTTTTCTTTCTCATCCATCGCACACCCAACTTGTGGAGCATATACACTAACAACATTCATCATTACACCATCAATTTCCAGCTTCATAAACATCACTCTATCCGACACTCTTTTCACCTCCAAAACACTCTTAGCATACTGTTCCTTCAGGATAATGCATACGCCATTTCTCCTTCCATCCACACCATGATAAAACAATTTGAAACTGCCTCCGATACAACTAGTCTTGCTCCCCTTCCATCTGGTCTCTTGCACACACAATATACCAACCTTTTTTTGGTCCATCATATCAGCTAGCTCTCTCCCTATACCAGTCATACTGCCAACATTCAAAGTTCCTACCCTCACTATCACAGTCCTAGCCTTTACCTGCCTTCGGGCATGCCTTCCCCCTCTTCTCCTCCTTCGGCCAACAGTAGCCCAATTTCCGCTGGCACCCTGTTGGCCAACAGTACTGGTGGCAGTTGTTGTTAACACGGGCCTCGACCGATCTGGTATGTATTTCTGTACTGTTGTCTGCATGTATGATTTGGCAAAATTTTATGCCGGATGCCCTTCCTGACACAACCCTCCCCATTTATCCGGGCTTCGGACTGGCACAAAGAAATGCACTGGCTTGTGCATCCGCAGTGGCTGGGTTAAGCATGACATACCCTCTTATGAAGTAATTCAGCTCTTAGACTTGCACTGTGGTATTCCTGTACCTACATGGTTAGGTACAAGCTAACACTTTGAAGAAATCTGTGATTCAGTATAACTCCCTTCATTTACATACCCCAGTGTGTAGGCCATTAGCTTACTTACACAGACCCTTTCCCCTTGACAACCACTGCTCCCAGGTATTGTTTAAATTCTGCATGCCATTGACTATAATGGCAAAATGCAGAATTCACTTAAAATGAACTATTTCCATTTGTTTTATTTTCGGCATGATCTCGTTTGCATGCCACTGCCCTAAGCTTAAACGTGCAAGATCGGCCAACAAAAAAAAGAAGTTTAGTTTAAAAAAAAATAATCAGTTTTTAATGACAATGGCCTTATATTTGGCCATTGGCATGTGTATGAAACATAATACATTTAGAAAAAAATAAAAACAATTACCGAAACCAGTGCAATTAACCGTTTATTGCAATCTGAAATACTTGCAATTCAAACAACTAAGCACTTTCGCCAATTAATCCAAAGGCATCTTCAGAGTTGTTTAAACATTCTCCCCAAACAGGTTAAATAGTAGCATATACTGTTTGTAATTACATAAGCACCTACCCACTCTTTCTGGCGCCCAAACTTTTAAAAATACAGTACATTTATCAAAAGACTATTGTTCTTAAAAGATACTCCAAAATTTATACATTGTATCAAAATACTTCCTGATCATTCATTAAACAACATACTAAATCTATTTAAACTTTTAAAAATACGTTCTACATAATTTTTAAAATAAATACTGAAAATCAGACATATCAAACAATTTGATTATGTCTGATTTTCAAAAATGGCTTAATGGAAATAAAATCATTTAAGCCAGGTTCCATAGAAGCATTTAGCTTCAATTGCCATAAAGATTCTTTACTTTCTAAGAACAACTCATTGTCACCTCCATGTTCAATATTGAAAACTCTATCGATCACAAAAAACACAAACTTTTTGAAATTAATACATCTTTCCGAATGTGTAAAAAGAGCATTATGTATATCTTTATTCCTTATAGCCCTTACATGTTCCCCTATCCTGTCCCTCAATCTACAAATGGTTTTACTCACGTAGAAACTGGGGCAGGATTAGCAAGTAGCCACATACACAACATGCGTCGTGTTGCAATTGACCCTACCTGGACATGAAATAGAAATATCACTGCCCTGAATAAACACATAAGGTCCATCATTTATATATATCTGCAAAATTTGCAGTTCTCACATTTGGACATGTTAGATTTGTAAACTAGTTTATTTATTTTAGTCTCTAGTATATTTTTTATATTTCTCCCCCTACTAAAAACTATTTGGGTCTTTTTACCAAGAATTGTTGACATGTCCCCCTGGAAACATAATTCCCAACACTGATTGACAATGCCAACAATCTTGGAACTGCTATCATTGTATTCCAAAACCATGGCATTAGTCTTATTACTCTCTTGTAACAAATCTTTGTTTTTATATTTAAACTGCCATTCAGACAATAAAATAGATGCAAATATCCGTTCCCTTTTTTTAATAACTTCTTTTTTAATATTCAACAATAATTTTAAAGGGTAGCCTCTTTCCAGAAGCATACCTATAAGATTGTACATTTCTGTATGGAAGACTTCTTCACTCCTAATTATTCTTGACAGTCATACCATATGCCCTTTAACTACACTGCGTTTTTGATAGTATGGATGGTTACTGCCAAAGTCCAGCAGTGTGTTTGAATATGAAGCCTTCCTGTATATTGCACTTTGTAAATTATCCACCTCATTTGATAAACTAATATCTAAATAGTTAATATGATTTTTATTCCATGTACAAGTGAACTTCAAAAAATCAGTAGTTCCATTAAGATATTTCACAAATTCATTCGCTTCTTGCTCATCCCCTTTCCACGAAATTAATATATCGTCAAGGAATCTGCTATAGGACAAAATTCTCTCATTATATTTTGCTTTTAAAATATGTTCAGTTTCTCACTCTAATAATACTAAATTGGCAAAAATGGGGGTACATTTTGCCCCCATTGCCACTCCTGAAATTTGATGAAAAATTTCACATTCAAACATGAGAAAATTGTTTTTTAGAACTGTCCCCATGAAATCAACTAGTACTCTGACTAAAGCCATATCTGAAACCCCTAAACTAATAATACTATTTTGAAACATCTCAATACCTCTACCATGTGGCATTACAGAAAATAAATTAACTACATCGATTGTCAAAAAACTATATTTGAAATCATTAGTATTTCTAAATTTTGATAATCTACTCTAACAGTGCCAACAGTCCTTAACTATATGGTCAACTTTATTACTTTATTTAGCAAATGTTTTAACTTGTTGTCAATCCACGCTGATATGGGTTCAGTTTTAGATCCCCTTGCCAAAACAATCGGTCTGAAACGTGGATCCACAGTAGATTTATTTGTTTTGGGAATGCCAAAAATCATTGGCAGGACCCAATTTTTCACTGTTAGAAACTCTATTTCTTTTTCATTAATTTGTCCTTCCAGTGACATCTGTGATAGAATTATGTCTATCCAAGAATACGCCCTATTCAATTCATGCCTTGATGCTCTTGCATAAGTTAATTCATCATTTAATATTTTCTCCATTCTTATAACATAATCAATATAAGGCATAATAACAATACCCCCTCCCTTATCGGGGGTCATGATCCTTAAGTTCTTGTTTTTAGTTAAGGACCATAACAAGTGATTTTCATCCTTTGTCATATTATATGTTCTTGTACTCTTAATTTTAGTTTTATTTTGGTTATTATTACCATTATTAATAACCAATGTGCGAATCTGTTTTCAACATTACTTGGGGGTACAAACGTGCTTTTACGACTCAGGGCATTAATTTCAGTTTGTTGCACATTTCTATCCTTGAAAAACATCTTTAAATTCATTTGCCTAGTATACATTTTTAAATTTACTAAAGTTCTAGCAACATTCACTTGTGAACTTGGAACAAATGACATACCCTTTTTCAACAATATGAAATATTCTTGACTTAAATCCAAATCGGAATAATTATAAATAGTAAAACCATTCTGTTGCACTGTCTGACAGTTTAACCCCCCTTTCTCAACCCACACTTCACTGTCAGTGCTGTTTAACCATGTATTGGAGTGTATATTTACTTCCACCTCTTGGACTGCTTGTTTTTCAAGACCTCCCTTGTAAATAATGACCACTCCATTTCCACCCCTCTACTGGGTTCTGCAAATTTTGATTTGCCTGATTCCTCAGGTGTTCTGACCTCCGGGGTTCTCCAGGTAAAAAAAACTCCTGTTCTTCATCCATGTTCCCTCTATTAGTATCCATGCTGTAATCCCCTTATTGTCAATATCACCCCTAGATACATTCCTAGGGTTTGATCCTTCCACCATATTTGGGCCTTTTTTAGCTGCATCTGGATACGCGTTATTGTTTTTATACTGTTCGGTATCACATGCAATCTTACACTGTGTGATAGTAACATTTTTAGATACAAATTTATCAACATCATACAAAACTTTCTTATATTTGTCATTGTATGGTGTAAATAACACATCATTTACAATACTGTTATTCAGTTTAGAAATTTCATCCTGCAATTCTTTAAGTTTGATATCATTATTTTTAACTATAATATCCATAATTTCAAAACCTGCTTTATCTAAAACCGCAATTAACTCATGGTAAGCTGACAATAGCCTTATATTTGGCCATTGGCATGTGTATTAAACATAATACATGCTTTTACATGAGCTGTCATGCCTACATTTTGTCAGATGCAGAA
Source organism: Protopterus annectens (assembly GCF_019279795.1). Taxonomy (NCBI): domain Eukaryota; kingdom Metazoa; phylum Chordata; order Ceratodontiformes; family Protopteridae; genus Protopterus; species Protopterus annectens. Next base: position 800,548,749 of record NC_056732.1, on the reverse strand, counting down.
ATGTATTCGGTTACTAGCTGAATACATTTCTGCACTGACACTGCTCTTATATGGAGTCCGTGCAGCTTATTGGATCACAAAATCACCTTATTTGCAAGGTTTTCACCAGCAAATGAGGTGATTTGCATATTTGCCGGTTTTCTCTGCAGGAACAGTGTAGGGCCGCTCATGCACGTGAAAACGGCACTTTCCTGGATCGCGCGGTGGCCATTTTCCATGCAGGAGCTCCTACACTGTTCCTGCATGGAATTTTTGGCTTCCTGAATCCCAGAGACAGTCTAATACTCAGTGTCAAAAAGTACATCATGGTATACTTCAAAAAGACAGCCACCTGAGCAAACTATGTTAACACTGCACCCCTAAGAATTCACTCAATAGTTAGGGATTTGTGAATGCAATGTAGACAGTGATTAGGCATTTGACTATCGTGTGTCTACTGTAGTGAGGAAATCATTATATATTGCACAACTTATAAAGCATGTGTGTAACATCTGGATACAAACATGTCATTGTTTTATTTAGTCTGTTATCATAACACCAGTTACTGACTAGACAGCACCCTTTGGTCTGTACCTGGCCAGTCATATGCAACAACTGAACTATCCTCAGAGATTTTTCACAAATATATATATATATATATATATATATATATATATATATATACATGATTTGATAATCAAGTCCTATACTGACTGCCTCAAAACCTCCCACAGGCTGCTGAGAGGCATTTTATGCCTGGCCTACAAAGCATCCACCAATCCTGGCCTAATGCACCTGTTGACATCCATAAAGCAAATATCAGGAACTCCCAATTCAGGGACCTAAACATAGCCTGCCAAATAAATAGGGCATGTTGGAGGGATAGGTATGTGTCTTAGTTGAAGCCCCGTTCTCTAGAACAGTCTTCCCATCCATGTAAAGGAAACTTCATCCCTGCACTTATTCAAGTGAAACTTACTATACCCCTAGTCTGGAACCTATGTCTCTTTTAGAGAGAGGAAGCTTGTAAATGGTCAGTCACCAATGTCCAAGTTTACATACCCCACACAAACATTTAGGAACTAATACTTATATTTTATTGGGAAGTGTGCCTAGAATTAAAATGGCCCCTTGGGTTAATAGCATGGTATTCTACCATGATAGCATGTTTCTAGCAATGTCATCGACCCTTCAGGTAGTTATCATTTTTTTTCATTGTTTTAATACAACATGAGGGATGCCACAAACCTGTTTGTGACCAATTTGGGCAACAATTTTAAGGCATTCATTCCACACCCACAACAACAGATAGACACACACACACACACACACACACACACACACACACACACACACACACACACACACATGCATGCATGTTGCACCCAGTGCAGTATGCCCCTGACAAATTCTTCATCTTTCATTTTTCTTAGGTATTTTGCAAGGATAAAGTGGTTGCATTTTTTTAATCTTGAAACAATTCATTTAATTTACTTCATGTTCCCTACAACCTGAATTTGTTATTGGAGATTTGTGTGTGTGTGTGTGTGTGTGTGTGTGTGTGTGTGTGTGTGTGTGTGTGTGTGTGTGTGTGTGTGTGTGTGCATGCATGCATGAGTGTGTGTGTGTGTGTGTTTTTTTTTGGGGGGAGCAATTATGATTCATGGGGGATAAGTTAACTTTATAGCTCTAGTTCTACCAGATATATTTCAGACAAAATCACAAAAAAATCTTCCTTTTTTTGTCTCCTAAGCTAAATTGTGAAAAGTGTATTAGCCTGGCATTCTTCCTCAGTTAAGTAGGTGTGATGTTCAGTAAAGAAACGCAATCCCAGCTAAGCTTGGATCTAGGTATGTGAGAAGGAGAGACCACCCACCTCAAGGTCATCCCACCCATAGAACACATACTGCAAAATCTGAATGGGAAATGCCAGCACACATTAGCACTAATTGCTGGAGTTTTGGTAGATAAAAAAATTCACCATGAAAAATGTCAAATATATGAAGGCCTGGGCTGCAGAAACCCACATTTTGGAATCAGCATTATCCTTAGCATCTATCAATCTACAGGAGGAATTTACAGCCATGCACGTGCAACTTGTGGCTATTAAGTCCCTTCAAACCACTATAGATGACTTGTAGGATCATCTATGATGGAATAACCTCCACATAGTTCAAAAAAGGGACAGAAGGATGAATGCTGTAATATTCCTAGACAAACATCTGACAATCACTGTGAACTTGCCTAATGGCATTATAGTGGAAAGGGACCATTGCTCTGTTAAGCTGCCACCAAGGAACCAGCAGCCACTTTGCCATATAATCTTTGTATTGCTCAACTAGAAAACAAGAAATGAATCCTTTTAACAGTGAAAGAGTGTGTGGTTTTACTGTGTAATCAGAAAGTCAAACTTTTCAGGACTTTTCTGTAGAAATAATATATCACAGAAGAGCTTTCATTATTTCAGAAACCTATGCCAACCACTTTCAGAAATCCAGCTACTCTGGCAAATTAATACTTCAAAATAAAAGTTGAGAGACTGCAGAGGCAGCTTTACAATTCCTCCAGTCTTTTTTATCCTCTAAAAAAGCTGGACATGGACATTTCACTGTCTGTGAGAGCAGAACAGAGGGATAGAACAACAACAACATCAAAAAGGCTACAACATCAGATACGTACATTATGTAAGCAATACAGATAAACCTTGTGCATCCAAAAGTGATGATCAGGGCAATTACAAAAACAATCAGTTGAAGCAGTCCAAGATGTAAAACACAAAATACTGCACTTGGCACTTCCTGGATAAAGCCATTCTGAAGCTTTAAAGGACATATTGCAACTAGAGGAAGATGACTTTTAAAAACCCTTACAAAAGGATGCAGGTGCCAAACCAGTTGATGCTCTACTGATGCAACAGTGACCTGAATTCATCAGCTCTTACATCAACATGGGTCAATATAGGGCAATCTCAAAAAGCTGTAGAGACCAGGACAAGACATCAGAAGGCTAAGAGTTAACCAAAATTACTTGAACACTGGTATTCACACTCAGAACAGAAGTCTAGACCTAAATAGTAGATATCACTGTACTTGCATCTTAACCCCCATATTGAGATGTGCTTGTTACTTGGTATGTAATCTCACTGTATTAGTGGTGTCACACATCCCAGTTTGTGCTATAGAAAACATAGCATATCTCCTGGAATACATTAGTGTGAGCCATTCCTAGATGTCAAAACTCAAATGAAACAGCAGCCTATGGTTAAGCCACAACTATAACCAGTAAAATGAAATTAAAAAAAAACATCCAGGGAAAACGAAGCGTTCTGTTTGGCTTTTATTCCAACATGCAGAACAACTCAATGAAAAGCATAAACTCAGAAAATCTACACGTTTTTTGTCACAGTAGCTGTAACTTCTTCATATAATGATATTACTGAATCAGTCTTTATTTAAACACATTGGTTTCCCGCTAAAAATATTCCAACCTTTCAGGCTTAAATAAAACCATTTCAATGACATTCACAATTACTTCGTTAAAAATTTAAAGCTCCCTTAGCTTACATACCAAAAAAAACTTTTTTATAGTCTTAAATAAACGTTAAAAACTTGTCCCTATTGAAAATTTAATTTCAATGATACATTGTCAGAAAACTTGAATTAAAAACATGTTGAATAACATAGTTTAAAAACGTAGTTTAAAAAACATAATATATTAGTTTAAAATATGCATTTGCTGTGTTAAGAAGTGTTCAAGCTCCCTCTTGTGTCCAAACATATCCGCCACTATTAAACACAACGAAAAGAAAGAAATAGAAAAAGTATTCTAACATTTTTTTTCTTTTACAATTTAGCAGCTCTCATTTTTAACAAATATTTAATAGAGATGGTCTCATTTAGGCCAGGTGGAGATGCTGCCTCCAGTGTCAATTGCCACCACATTTCTTTGTATTCAATCCTCTCCTCCCAAAGGCCCCCTCTGATGTCTTTTTTCACCCCCTCAAGGACAAAAAAGGAGAATTTTGCCTCTCCACATTCTATGCTATGTTTGTACATGGCATTGGTTTCTTTCTTATTCTTGATGTCATTTAAATGTTCGTAGATCCTTCTTTTTAGTTTTCTTTCTGTATTTCCAATGTAGAAGGACCCACAAGCCTCACATGTAACCAAATAAACCAATCCAAAAGATTTTCAATTAAAAAATCCCTTACTTGTCAGTAATCTACCTCTACTACTTAAGTTGATTTCACTTTTATTTATTACATATTTGCACTGACTACACTGTCCACATCTAAAAGTGCCTATTATTTGTCTGTTATTCTTTTCTGTAACATTCTCTAACAAGTTTTTTAGATTTACTGAATTACTATACACAAATCTTATGTCACTCGATGGAAGCCCTTTTAGGTCTGTAATACTTATAAACCTTGACCATTCTTTTTCGATAATTTTCCTAATATGTGGGGTACTCACATTAAATTCCAAAACCATGCCATGGTTGAAATCTTTAGTGTATTGATTTCCATTATCAAGTTCTTTGGTGTTGTTTTTATCATTCGTGTCCCCTAAAATCGGTTCAAAGTGTGAGTCCCTTTTTAAGCTCACTTCTTTCATCAACTCTTTCAGCATTTCCTCAAGGTAACCTCTTTCCCTAAACATCTTAGTGAGGAAATCTATCTCATTGGTGAATTCACATTCCTCTGATGTCATTTGGCTTCCTCTGACAAATTGTCCTTTCACTACGTTTTTCTTACAGTGAAACGGGTGGGCACTATTAAAGTGTAACAAAGAATTTGTGTATGTATTTTTTCTGAATACCTTTGAATGCAAACACCCTTCCTTTTTGTATATTTCTACATCTAAATATTGAAGGGTGTCATTCTTTATATTCCATGTGAAATCAAGAAACGTTGTGGAATTTTTCATCATTTCCATGAATTCTGCAATGACATCAGTATATCCTATCCAGAAAATACATGTGTCATCCAGAAAATGCTTATAAAGATACCAACAGGTGTTGAAAGGGGAGTTCAGAATGAATTTCTCCTCCCATATAGCCAGTACAGGTTAGCATGCATGGGGGCGCAAGCCACCCCCATTTCTACTCCCTTAATCTGGTGGTAAAATTCTCAGTAAAAAACAAATAGTTGTCCTTCAATACTAAGTCCATAAGCTGTAAACATGTCAACCTTTCTTCATTATTAATTTCAGTATCCTCATACAGTATTTCTTGTAACATTGTTAACCCTTCTAAATGTGGAATACTAGAAAAGAGATCTACTACATCGGTAGTAATAAATGTAGTATTTGAAACTTCAAAATTCCTATCTATTTCCTTTAACAGGTCCCAAGAATCCTTAAGAATATTTTTCCTTTTAAGCCATATTTTCTTCAATTTCTTGTCAATGTATTTGGCTAAAGGTAAAGTCTTCGAACCGTCTGCAGACACTATTAATCTCAATGAGGGATTTCTCTCATTTTTGTTGGTCTTAGGTATTCCAAATACTGATGGAATTCTAGGTTTCCCTACTGTTAAGTAACCATGTGTTTTTTGATCTATTAGTCCTTCCAACAAAAGGTCCTTCAAAACAATATCTATTTTGCTATAACCAATGTTAATTTCATTTCTTGACACAATAGCATATCTCGGAGTGTCCTTTAACATGTCATTCATTTTCCCTTCATATGACATGTTGTCCATAAGCACCATTCCACCCCCCTTATCGGGTTTCATAACCCTTATTTCTTTATCCCTTCTTAAGTTGTTTAATACACGTTTTTCTTTTTCACTTAAATTTCCTTTGAAGTGAATGTGCTGATACTTTTCCCTGATTTCTTTCTCTATAACTTTTTCCAAATTTCTTAATTGGGGATGTAATGGTGGGTTAGTAATGCTTCATTTGTATAATTCCTTTAAATTAGTGTTATTGTCGTGATTATCAAGCAAACCTAAATTAATTTTCCTAAAAAAAGTTTTAAGATCCATAAATGTCCTTGCCACATCTCCTTTTTTCCCTGGGAATGTATTTAAGCCCTTTGGAAAATAAAATAAAATGTTCTTGTTCCAATTTTAAAGAGCTGAAATTATAGATATTACAATTGTTGAAAGAACTTTTGTATTCTCCTTTTTCATTCACCAAGTGTGCAGAGGTGGGGGTGGGGGTGGGGGGCTTGTGTGTGTTCTTCTCCATTTAATATCTGTCCTTCTTCCCACCTCTCCATTGAAAATTCTGGTTCTGGTTATAACTCAGTTTGTAATTTGGGTGTTGATAACTGTAATCACCCTTATTCCTTATCCTTTCTGATCTACGCAAGGGCCTTTCTTCCTCAAACTCATCCAGGTCATTAATATTTTCCCCAATTCTTGTAGTTTCTCTATTGTTTCCAGTGAAGTTTTTTTTGTCCATAATCCCCCTTAAAAACATGCTGGTTATGTGGTTTAGGGTAACTTATGTTATTCTGATATTCATGAATATCTCTTTCTAACTTCCTAATTTTTCTATTAACTAAATCAACACATTTAGCATCTATACTATCTTTTATTTTGTAATATTTAACTTTTTCTTCTTCAATACTAAATATTAAATCTTCCCTAATACATTTATCTAGTACTTCTATTTGTTTATTTAATTCATCCTTTACCCTTTCATGTTCCTTTATCATAAGTCTCAAGACATCAATTCCACATCTATTAAACAATTTTAATAAATCCTTGTGGTAATCACTCCCTTCTAATACATTAAACTCTTAAGCCCTTAGGCACCACTTCTTTTAAAACACAGTGTTTTAAATATGCATTCTCAATCTCTACGTTTCTAAATTTCATCATATACTTTGATAACATATCAAGTTTATTACTGTAAGACTCATTGACTTCAGGTAGTTGATTAAAATTGTCACAAAATTTACTTGTAAAGCTAACCTGAAGCCAGTCTCTCAGTCCACAATCGTGGTTAACAACCGCTCCTGCATACGAGTTTGTGTTCTGTTTTGGTGGTATTACAACACGAGAACCACCTTCTCCATTGTCAGAAACATTCATTTCTTTTAAAACTGCAGGAGTATCAGTAAACTCCTGTTCGTTGTTTCCAGCATCCATTTTCCATTTTCCGCCATTTCATTGGCTTTGGGGAGGTTTTGCTGTACCTGTCTCTGTTCTTGCTTCACACCCCTTCTCCTTGGTGAGGTGGATGAATTCAATTAATGATTGGCAGACAGGCACCATAAGCTCAATCAATTGGGTGAGCTGCCTAACACATTTGCGAAGCTGCCCCGCCTCCTCTCTTAGGTTGGTAAAGCCTCTAGAAACTATAGCTTCCGATTCCCCTACCATGCTGCTTGTAATGACACAAAACTCAAATGAAACAGCAGCCTATGGTTAAGTCACAACTATAACCAGTAAAATGAAATGAAAAAAAATTCCAGGGAAAACAAAGCATTCTGTTGTGCTTTTATTCCAAATTACAGAACAACTCAATGAAAAGCATAAACTCAGAAAATCTCCTACACGTTTTTCATCACAGTAGCTGTAACTTCTTCAGATAATGACATTACTGAATCAGTCTTTATTTAAACACATTGGTTTTCCGCTAAAAACATTCCAATCTATCAGGCTTAAACAAAACCATTTGAATGACATTCACAATTACCTCATTAAAAATTTAAAGCTCCCTTAGCTTACGTACCAAAAAAAACTTTTTTATAGTCTTAAATAAACGTTAAAAAACTTGTCCCTATTGAAAACTTAATTTCAATGATACATTGTCAGAAAACTTGAATTAAAAACATGTTGAATAACATAGTTTAAAAACGTAGTTTAAAAACCATAATATATTAATTTAAAATATGCATTTGCTGTGTTACATTAAGAAATGTTCAATTGTTTAATTCAAGTTTTCTGACAATGTATCACTGAAATTAAGTTTTCAATAGGGACAAGTTTTTAATGTTTATTTAAGACTATACAAATTTTAAGACTGGGACTGAATTTTATACCTTTGAGAAGGTTTGATTTAAGCAGAATGCTTTTAGAATTGAATATGTATAATCGTAAAATGAATCTTAAATATGTTTTGAATGATGGTGAACTTTCTATTAGCAAATTTAAAAAAATGTCCACTTATAACCTTATTTTAATTAATACTTTGAGAGTGTTCAAAAAAGCATGGAAGAATGACCTAAGGAATTTATTTGAAAGAAAAACAACTAGAAGAAGTTATAATTTAACAAAAAATAAACGCCATATTTTATCTGACTTGAATAAGATGGTTGACCTAAGGTTCACAAAGGCTAAGTGTGGCGGAGTGGTAATTATGTATCAGACAGATTATGTGCTTTATGTTAATGAATTAGTGAATAATGTTGATGAAGTTGTATTAGCTTCCTCTTTGGAAGTTGCTAGAAGTTTTAGACAAGTGTATTAGTTGTTTCAAATTTTAATGGAAGGGTACATTAATATAGATGTATATAACTTTAAGAAAGTATACCATCCAGTATTGGGGACCTTATTCAGGATACACAAAGTTCACAAAAATTCCACCTACCCACCCTTTTGACCAATAGCATCAGCCCTCAATTATATTACTGAAGGGATCTCCTGAGATCACATTTTAAATCCGGTTGTTCAGAAAATTAATTCTTTTATTAAAGACTCTTGGGACTTTTTGGAGAAAGTTAGAGTTTGTAGTAATACATATTCTCTTCAAGATGGTTATAATTTGATTTTTACTGTTGATATTTGTTCACTTCTTACTTGTATACTCCATGGGTCGGGCATTGACTATGTTAGAAACTATTTGTCTAGGACTGAAAGGTTTACTGATGATGACATTTATCTAATTTGTAATTTATTAGATATTATGTTGAACAATAATTATTTTTTGTTTAATAAAAGAGTTTATGAACAAGTTAGGAGGGTGAATATGGGGTCCAGCACTGCCCCTGCTTTTGCCAACTTAGTATTGGGGTGGTGGGAACACATCACACTGACCCCCAAACTGAACTTTTCAATGTAATATTTTATAACAGATATATAGGTGATATGATTTTTTCTATTAGAAGGTGACAGGTCTAAAGTCATAACACTTTGGATGAATTAAACATCAGATATTTTGAAATTTACCTTGGGTGACTTGGGTATCAAGATTAATTTTCTTGCTGTTACCATCTATTAGAATAGTGGAGATTCTAGATTTGAAAGACAGATATATAGGAAACAAACTTTTACTAATAGTTGTCTTCACTTTTCTAATAATCAACCTCTTTTTATTTAAAAGAACACCCCTAGAGGCCAGTACATCAGGGCCTCTAGGATGACCTCAAATGATTCCAGATTTAAACATGTTTATGTTTACGGATAGAGGCTGCAAATTAGAGAGAACAGCAAACAAAATCAAATCTAGGAGAAACACAGATTTCCTTCTCATTCTTTTTAAACCATTGAATAAAAAGAATGACCATTGTATGAGTATGCAACATCTGGTGGCTTGTTGTCTTGACATGATTGTTGACAATTTTTATATTTATTCTATTATAAAAAAGAAGTGAAAAATTATAGAAGGAAGTGTTGATTTATTCAATTTAGTTGCGTATACCTCTAAATTTGTTTTTAGGATCAACTATAATATTAAGAAGATGTTGTAGAATGATACTACAAAAGTTTCATCTCAGAAGATAGAGTCTAATAGAACCAAAGGAATGAATAAATGTGGTTACTGTTCTATTTGTAGGTTTATTTTAGAAGGTCCTTTTTTAAATCTAAGACATT
>NC_056732.1:800486505-800534005 GCF_019279795.1 Protopterus annectens | reverse complement strand
TCCCCTGCCAATGCAGTACCTTATTTGCTTTGTTCATTGTTATGGGATTATGCTTTACCAAAATGTTGACTGCTGTTCTTTGCTATCACCACTGTGTGTAAGCAGAACACTTTGCTAGAGAAATTTAATGAATATATTTAGTGTAACGATGTCTATAGATAAGGTTTAATGTTTAAGGAGGGAGAATTACAACTAATAGTGGAATGATGAATGTGGGGTTATACTGACATAGCTATGAAGAATAACACCTCTCATGGGGGTTTAGGTTCTTTGCTAAAAGACTGTTATACAGGTCAATTCAGTATTTGGAAAACCTTTGACAGACAGGACATCTGCAGGTTAAGGTTACGTTAGCCTTCTGAAGGAGGAAAACAATGCAGTTGCTCAGTAAAGAGGTATGTATAAATGTAAGTTCATCTAAATAAAATATTGTACTTATGGATTATATGATATCACTTTTGTTTCACTTTGAAATAATCATAAACAATGTTATTTCTCAATGGACATCTCCTTGATCTCACGCCTAACCAAGTCCACCTCTTTCCCCCTTTTCTTTACCATGGTGAGGATGGTACAGTGACACAGCAGGGTGATGTTGTTGCATCATGACAAGAGGTTCTCCAGGTGGATTCTCAGTTGCAGTGTCTTCATGTCCTCCCTATATTCATGTGGGTTTTCTTCAGGTATTCTGGTTTCCTCCCACATTTCAAAGACAAGCAGTATGTGGACTGGACCCTCTAAATTGGCTGTAGGTGTGAGTGTGTGTCATTGTGTACCATGGAGGAAAACCAGTGGGAGGGCTAGCCAACTGGTGGTGTGTGAACATTAGCTTTAGATGATGGTCACTGTTGATGTGGTACCCTAACACCATGTGAAAAATGGGAAAGGAGGGTTATGGATGGACGGATTTTATTGTATATTTACTTAGCAAAATGGTGTGCAATTTTTTTTAGTTTTTAAAATTATTTATAAAATAAAACTAAGATGAAACATTATAGATTCATACAAACTCATGAGTACTGAAAAAACAAAGAGAAAGTGCCTAAAATCATAATATAGGTTAAACAAATATAATATGAAACAATAATTTTGATTTACATACATTAGCATTACAAATTGTAGGTAGGAGGCTAGCTGGATAGTTACACCAATATTAGGATCTCTCATGGAAGTAAAATTGTCTTGTAAAGTCAAAGTCACAAAAAATATTTAACAACTGACAGCAGATGATCTCAATATAGCATTCACAAACAATCTCTATAAAATCCAAAATTTTTGTTCAGGCAAATGTGGCCCTTAGGTTTTATGGATAAATAGTCTTGATTTTTCCAACTATTAATGCATTCTGTCTCCTAGGCCACTGACACAAATATGGGTAGACAATACCCTGGGTGTTCATTAAACTCTGTGCAAATTTTGTGTGAAGCCTACATGGAGTTTACATGCTACTTCAATGTGTGGCAGTTGTAATCACATATTCATGTTGTTCATCACACTTACATGAATATAAGCATGGTTTGGTAGCCAGCAATAGTGTCGGCAGCCAGGAAATCACGGGGTACATAAGCACATAAGGAAGATGCATTCAAGATTACTTATGAGCAACCCTGCTCAGCAAGATTGCAGAGACAGCCACAATGACTAACAAGGTTGAAAATACTGCAATACCAGTAGTAGTAACAAAGTAAAAAAGTGTACCCAGTGTAATGTATATTAAAACAATTTTTTGAAGAATGAAAGAATATGGGGGGTGGGGTTAAACAGGAAGGATAAATATAAGGATATGTACACTGTGCAGGGAAAGTGCTCTGATAAAAATGGGCCCAGGCACAAATGGCAGGCATGAATAAAGAAGAGGGCCTGGTAAATATGACATATCCTATTGGGGATATGTCAATGTATGTACACTTCCAGAACAAATCAGTAGCATACAATTAAGCACATATGTAGATAGTGCAGTATATACTGCTGTTTACACCCCTGAGCAAGCATATTATGATATAAACAGACATTATAGTATTTATGTGATGATCACACAAGGTTACATGCCAATGGAGGTGAATGTTTGTGATATAAGCATCACTGACATTCTTATTGGAGAGGACATTTAGCAAGGACAGTATATAAATTAGAAGTATGTACATACTCTGAAGATCTGCAAAAGGACTTGCTTGAATATGATTGACATGTCACCAGAACTCTCTATTAATCAGGGACACATAGCAACAAACTCTGGACAAATGTAGACAGAAACGGGCACAATCATGGACAATTTTACAATATTATGACCATTAATCTGCATTATTGACAGAGTATGTGAGTGTAACTTATTATACATGTTCTTCAGGAACAGACGTCTACAACTGTAATGATTGTCAGTATTCTATAAGTAGAATTCTCCAACCCTTCCCCAAAAATGTCCATGTTTTGGAGGGTTAAAGGGGAAAGTGTCAAAAGTGGAGTGAAATCAACACATCAAGGGTCTTCACCTTGCCAACCTATGGAGACTCTCATCCCGAGTTGTTGGCAAAACTGCAAAAAATAAATCTAGACACTAGTCATGCATATGTGTCTATTAATGGATTACTTTCATCCTGTTGAAGATCAGTTATTCAATAGGATACAGGGGCACTATGATATTATTTGCAGCCTGTTTAGTGATGCTGAGAATGATGCCCGGATAAGGTTCCTTTATGGAGCAGATCCAGTTTTACAAAAATGGACTGGTGCAGCAAAAGAGAAATAAAATACGAAGGGACACTCGTGACTTTGAGGCTGGACATGTTTTTACATGGTCTCGGGTGTGTACACATACAGATCTTAATAAATCTGCATTTAGGCCACAGCAAAAGGCATGAGCAGGTATGGTCGGTAATAGTAACAGCAGCTTGGTTACTGTAGCAACAAGTCAGATGACTGAGAGTGTAAGATTGTCTACCAATGAGGAAGAATCTGTCTATAATACACCATTGGCTGGAGATGACATGAGCGTATGCACGTCAACGACCAACAAAAGAACTGATCTGGGTCCTGCTGTTAGGCCAAAATCTTCAACGTTGGTAAAGGAACTATTTTATTCTCTGCCATTGCCTATAAGGAAGAGAAAGCAATTGTTGGACAACGGAGAGTTTCGGGAAAAGAGCAGAAGAAAGCTGGACAGTCAGGGAGTGAATACAATAGAGCAGATGTGGAGAACTGTGGATTGGACTTAGTGTGGAACATATAAACCAGGTATTTAACAATGACTGAGTGTTCTGTTTTGAGCAGAGGACTTTCATTTGTACCTGCTCAGTCTGCTGTCTTAACTGATGTATTGGTGGATATTAAATTGTTTATGCGCAATGTGCAACTTAAACATTTGTTTAAAGACACAACAACATAATGACTTTAGATTTAGTAAACCGAGCATATTTAATCCTCAGTGTCATCCAGTTTTAGATGTGTTTTATAAACTGTGCGAGCAACATCTGTATGAATTCTTTCATAATAATAAGAAAGAAGTTAGAAATAGATTTGATAATTTGTCTTATGGTGAAAAACAAGCTCTTAAAGATCTAGAGACTGATGAATCTGTGGTCATTTGCCCAGCTGATAAGGGTGGGTTAATTGTAGTGATGAACAGAGACTATTATTTTTCTACCCTGAAAGACATGCTTTCTGATGTTGAGATATATAGGCATATAGACAAAGAGGTGACTGTTGACTTGCACGAAAAGGTTATCAATGCACTTATTGAATGTGTGAATGGACTATTTATTACAAAAGAGCTGTTTAGGTATTTTATTATGGAATTTCCTTTGCTGCCTACTTTTCAGGGCTTGCCAAAAATACATAAAGATCCCTTTAGACCACCATTTAGACCTATAATGGTGGAGAATGGCTGGCTGATGGAACCACTGTCTATTTACATTGAAAAACAGCTTAGACCTGCACTATTGAAATATGTCTGTGTACTTAATGATAGTAAACAATTCTTACATGATTTATTTGAGTATATGAAGGGTAAACATGCATCAGAACATTATTATGGCAACACTTGTTGTGAATTTGTTGCTTACGGTAATCTCTAATGGAGAAGGGATAGTTACGGTGAAGGAATTTTTAATGAGACATGCAGTGTAGGATGAGAGACACATTGACCTAATATGCTACCTCTTGGAGTTAGTATTAGAAAGCAATGTTTTTGTCTTTGACAATGAATATTTTTTACAGGTGTCTGGCGTAGCTATGGGTACACCATGTGTCAATAGCTACGCCAACATCATAATGGCTGAATGGGAGAAACTAAATATGTCTTTGGACATGCTTTAGTGAAGACGTCTTTGCATCTGTACAGACACTTTGTAGATGATCTTTTTATTCTGTGGGAAGGAGAAGAGGTAGGCTTGTTATCGTACATAGAATTTTTAAATAGTACTTTTGTTTTTCTAAAATTTTCGAGTAAGTACTCAAGTGAACAGATTTGATTTTCTGGATATTAGACTTACTGTAGACAGTTGACATTATATACATATGAGTCGTTTCCTGAGAGGTTGCCAATGGGCAACCTATGTACATAGAACAAGCATGCATTTGCAGCATGTGCTTCATAATGTGTTAAGAGGGCAAGCAATGAGATGTTCAAGGCTTGCTGATAAAGATGCAAATTTTGAATCTGAACTTGTACAGTTGCAAAGAGATTTTGAAGGTAGAGGCTATGGTAGCAAGGATGTTATAGAGGCATGTAATTATGCCAGATGTACAAGAAAGGATAAGGTGAAGCCATACTACTCTAAAGAGGGGAACTATAAAGCTAAGTGTCAGATGAGGAATACTAATGTAGCTTTAACAGAGACATACACTAGTGACACTCAAGTATTAAGAGGAATTTTGGAGAAAAAATGGCATATCCTGCAAGTTGACAGTGAAATAGCATGTAAATAGAGACTATGTTACCCCAAAAATAGGGTAGCAGTAAGGACACATACCTCTGGTAGTGGAACGAGGAGATGTAAACAGTGCAATTTTTGTGAATACATTTTTGAAATGTAGAATTTGAGCATCCAGATACAGGAGCAATGTTTTCCTTTACCATACATGCTGATGCAATAGCAAAAACTTCATGTATTTAGCCCAATGTTTTCTCTGTAAAGCATCTATGTGGGTAAAACCAATAGGTGGCTAAGAGAACGCATCAGGGATCATAAGTACTGTTTAAAAAGGGGGCAGAATTACAGTGCTGTTGCTAAACACACTTTAGCTTGTGGGACAGAGCATCAGTTTAGATTCAATCAAATAAAAACGACCACTAACCACAGTGAGCACCAAGGTCCTTCCAAACAAATGTTCAAAACATACAAAAAACAGCAGGTGGACCAGAAACGACAGCAAAGCTTGAAGCTGAACCCGTCTTTAATTCACAAAAAATAAGGATATAAGCACTTTCGTAGTATCACTACTTCATCAGATGTAAATCACATTAACAGAGCCCCTCCTTAAATACCATTGGAATAAATCACATGTATCACATCATTTGTAAATTAAAGAGACAAGCACTATAAGCAACAACACTTATAAAAACATGAAAAACTATTAAAAAACATTATTACATACCACAATGAATGCATCAATATCTAAAACAATTCATTAAAACAATAACATTCACAAAAGCACACATAAAAAAAATATGCAAAAAGCACTTTAAAGCACTAATACATAACATAATACCTAAAACAATTCATTTCCTCGTAAGGGCTCTAGCCTTGAGTTTAGGTCTCAGTTGAAGTCTGTCATTCAGGCCATGCCCAAAATCCCCTCTCATCCTAATCATCCATTTCAACTCCAACTGCACTGTTTGATTTCTAATATTTCCCTTTCTATTGCTTTCTATAACTTGTCCAATTACTAAAAAATTAAAATAGTGTGTTGTATCCATCTCAGAGACATGCTTGGAGACAGCACTCACTGTGTCATTCTTACCTATATGGAATAATGTTTCCTAATTCTGTCCTTAAGTGCTCTATCTGTCTTACCAATGTAGACTTTTTTACATATGATACAGTGTGCCAGATAGACAACATGGAAAGTATTGCATGAGGCTTGAACACTGAACCTATAAATTCTACCCTGATCGAGGTGACTAAACACCACACTACTATCTATATACTTACAAGCTTGGCAATGTCCACACGCTGAGGTACACCCCTCATGTAAACTTAACTGTTTCTGTATGGGGTAGTATAACCGTCTCTTAAGTGAACACATATTTTTGTAAACAAATGAAGGTATTACATCAACTATGTCAGTGATATCACTATCTGTTGTCAAAACTCTCCAATATTTCTCTATAATTTCCTTGTAAAGTCTGACATCTCTGGAGTAGGATAGACAGACCTTCAGTCCATTGTTCTTGCCCAATTCTTTTTCAATTTCTTCTCATACTTCTCTCCAAAATAAGGCCTGGCTCTAGTATCTCTTAGCCTAACTACTTGTTCAATTTTTTCATAGATCTCATGATGTTTGTATCTCCTAGATACTAGTGCATCTTTCAGTAGCCCAGTCTGTATGTTAAAGTCAGATTCTCTCACACTCAGTCTAGAAGCCCTGAAAGTCTGACTCCTGATAACACTTCTGAAGACGTGTGGTGGATGCATACTTTCTTTATACAAAAGATGATTACAATGACATGGCTTCTTATGTAATTATGTGTAAATATGTCCATCAGTATCACAGATAACTCTAGCATCTATAAAATCCACAAAAGAAGTGCATATGTTACATGAAAACCTCAAGTAAGAAGTAGTCTCATTCAAATATTTAATAAAGTCATACAACATGGATTCAGTACCATCCCAAATGAGGAAGAGGTCATCTACAAACCTACAGTAGAATATGACCTGAGCTTTAAATGGTCCCTCACATATAAACCTTTGTTCCCAGACATTCATCATGACATTGGCATAGCTATTGGCACATTAAGTGCCCATAGCTACGCCATGTCTTTGCCAATAATAATGCCCATTAAATAAAAATACATTATTATTCAAAATACATTCCAATAATTGACATATTAATCTTATCTTAATACTGCCAAAATCTGTGTATTGTAACAAAAATTGCTTAGTGCTGGATAAACCCTCCTCATTTGGGATGACAGTAAATAAAGAAGTGATGTCAAGTGTCACTAAATGTAACATTGACCTTTTTCCATACAACATAAGAAAGGAATACAGATCATTTAAAAAATGTTGCGTATCACGTAAGATATTAGGACATGTATTCAATACTGTCCTTAACTGCTTCTCTACATAAATGGAGGCTGGCTCTGTACACCAGTTCCTCCCTGCTACTATGGGTCAAAATGGTGGGTTCGCGGGGTCTTTGTGTATTTTTGGCAGGCCCTGAATGACAGATATCAATGCTTCCCTCACTATCAGATAATTATACAGTTCTCTGTTAATCATACAATCATCTAAGAGCATTAAAAAAGTGATATTAACTTCTTTAATCATAGCATCAGCTTGTACAACAGCAATTCTTGTATAAAAGCTTTTGTCACCCAACATACCTTCCATTGCTTTTTTATATACCTCAGTATCAAAAATTACAATAGGCCCACCCTTATCAGTGGGTCTAATAGTTAAAAGACAGTTATTTTGTAGGCCATTTAAAGCTTGAAATTAATCCTTAGACATATTAGACTTACCATATGTTCTATTATTACCAGAACTATACATCCTGTAGAAATCATCCAAACACAATTTCTCAACAGCTGTAACTAAAGGATGAGGGTTAGGTATAAACGTGCTGGACTTGCTAAACAATTTCCTACCATTATAACTTTCACTATTTTCACTATTTTGAAAACACAATTTCAGTAAAATGTTCCTAATAAACAATTTAAAGTCAATAATAGCATCTGCGAAGTCTTGCTTCTGAGTGGGGATGAACATTAATCCTTTGGACATTACTCTGATTTCAGCAGCAGTTAATACATGGCTGGACAAGTTCCAAATAAGTTTATTCATACCTTGTTCAGGAACTTCTTGATGGTTGGTGTACCCATAGCCTCATCTTCTGGTTTCCTCTTCATTCTCGCTCTCCCCCAAGAACGAGACCTGTCTGTGTCACTCACCAACATCTTGATGGGTAAGGGAAACTTCCATTGCCCTTGTAAAAAAGGGCCTGTAGTATGAGCTGAATTCATAGATGCTGACGTTGAGCCTGTAATGGTTTTCACCACACTCCTGGTGCACCTGCGCTGTGACCTGGAAAGTACACCTCCTCACTCCTGCAGATACAGTCGGCATGTCAGCTGATTCAATATTTGCCAGCTGCAGCGATACTTCACTACCTGGATAACAAACCTCACTCACATGAGAAGCAGCATTTCTGCTCAATGGTGCATATTGATTCCTAGTAACAGGAACAGTACTAACATCATCTTGCACATTTCGTGGCCACATAAAGACGTTGCCTTGTGCAAAATCTGCTCTATCTCTACATAATTTCTTCTGCTTAATATGACACAGTCTGTGTTCATATGCTGTAATAGAATCAGTGACCTCCGTAATATACTTGTCAACTAGGTCATTATCAAAGTCATGCAACAGAATATTGTATAAGTCCTTTATCTGACCAAAAAGTTCATTAATCTCAGTTTGTGCATGTTTAATAAGCAGCTGCATATACTTGCATCTACACTCTAAATTAACCATTTGCCACTCAGTTAGCAACTGTGGTATGGCGTTCCCTTGTGCAGGCATTAACAAAACCCTCAGTCCTCTTGGAACTATTTTCTCTTGTAGACAATCCTCTAAATGAAAATTTTGGTACTGCAGTCTTCTTAATTTAAACATGCTGCTTTCAATTAATCGAATTTTAGTCTTTAAGACAGCAATATCCACAGGGACATTAGAAGAGGCACAGTCAGTATCACTAACACAAAATAGAGGGTTTGACTGACCCTCAAGCATAGTAAAAAATCTTACTGTAGTGTGTTCCATTCCCACTTCATTATTTCTGGGAGTACACACTACAGTAAGATGTTTTACTATTCTTGAGGGTCAGTCAAACCCTCTATTTTGTGTTAGTGATACTGACTGTTCCTCTTCTAATGTCCCACTCACCAGGCTAGATAAGGAGAAAGTCACGGTGAGCAGCCTGTCCAGTGCCAGAATTCATCAGATCATGCATGCACTCAGGTCTGTCTGCAACAACTGCCATTATGAGTCTGTTATAGCTCACGTTGGAGTGAATGACCTGAGACATACCTCACTGGACTGTAAGACGATTGACATGATTAAGCTCTCTGAGTATGTTTCACAGCCAGGTATATCCCTAGGCTTGAGCAGCATATGACCCTCACATAGAATGATGCCACAGTATAAACAAAAAATGATCAATTTCAGAAATTGGCTTAGTTTTTGGTGTCATTCAAAGGGGATCCAATTTCTGTCAGCCTGGGATGACATAGTCAACAAACCTAGCTGCTTTGCCAGAGAGAGTTTGCATCTGGCACTAGAAGGCTTTCAGCTGTTGGCAAACGCTTTTGCCTCCCCCATCATGCCTTTTTTAGGCAAGGTCTCAAAAACAAAATTGCTGACATGAAAACTGCCAATCATAACAAAATAAGGGTTAGGCTGCTAAATGCTAGGAGCCTAAACAAAAAAACTGCACACTCTGGAAGCACTCCTATCACTGGAGGATGTAGATATCTGTGCAGTCAGAAAAACCTGGTTAAAGGGGTCAGAGAGTACCCCGGCCTTGCAAGGCTACAATGCCTTCCACACCTTCAGACAGCAAAATTAACATGTGAAAACCAAAGGAGGAAGTGTTCCTATCTATATTATAGATAAATTCATCTCCCAACTAGTTAGACAGGACAACTCCATGGAGTTTCTCCAAGTTCAGATCACAGTGGGTAAAACACCCATTCAAGTTATAGTTAGTTATAGACCAAGTCCATGAGTCATGATTCACACGAGACCTACTTGACCAAACTGGAGTCCATCCAAATATTGTCAAATACTCTGGTCATGTGGGATTTAAATTATCCCACCATCAACTGGGAAACCTACTCTAGCCCTAACTCACTAGTGCAAAAGGTCCTTGACTTTGTGAACTCAAATGGCATGGAACAAATTGTTCAAACCCCAACAAGAGGAGCAAACATACTAGATCTGGTCCTCACTAACTTGACAAACAGATACACCACCGCAACTGTCAGATGCTCATTACTTAAATCTGACCACAACTCGAACTGGCACTAACATAAGAAGTCACATAGGACAAAGTCAGACTAAAAATCTTCACCAAAGCAAACTATACCCTCCTAGGGGAAGGTATAAAAGCATTCCAAGCCCCACCCCCAGTTGGAAGTGGTAACTACACCAAACCTTACACTAAAGCCCTGTACAGTCACTTGTATAAGCGTATAGACTCAGCTGTTATCAAGAGAATCAAAGCCAGAGCCCCAAGTAAAAACAAGCCATCCTGCTGAACATCCAGCATCAACAACTTTGCAACAAAAGCAAAATGTTGTTGTCTAAGAAAACTGAGGCAAGGCCTCAACATTGGAAAAGCACCTTCCTCAGCCTCAACAGGCAAATAAGACATGTCAAATCCTCTAAGGGTTACTTTGAGAAAAATTGAGCTATCACAGCTAAGGATAACCATAAGGCCTTTTACAGCTATGTATGCAGCCTAAAAGGTAGAATGCAAGCATGTTCCAAACTAGTGACTAACAGTATCAAACACACTAATCCCACAGAGATAGCAAGCCTGCTGGTAGACAGATTTGGTGAACAATTCACTCCATTATCCCCTCCATACCTATCAAAAACCTTGTCTCCAACTCCCCCACCCACCCTACATATCCAAAGAGCAGGTCAGTAAATTATTGTCTAAGGCAAAAAAACACAGCATCTTTGGGGCCAGATGGCATCCCAAGTTGTCTTCTAAACAAGCTAAAACACAAGTTAACATCACCATTAAGTGTCCTATTAAATCACAGCCTAACTACAGGCTATGTTGCTACAGAATGGAAAACAGCAACAGTTATTCCCCTCCACAAAGGTGGCTTAACAACAGACCCAGGGAATTATAGACCCACAAGACTGAACAGCATCATATGTAAGGCCATGGAATGTATCATCATGGACCTCATAAATAAAGACATAGGCGACCTCCAAACTTTGGATCTGACCCAATTCAGCTTCATCAAGGGTAGATCCTGCCTGTTAAACTGGGTGGATTTCTTTGAAAATGTGACCAGGGCCATTGACAAGGGTAAATCTTTGCTCACAGGATACTTTGACTTGGTCAAGGCCTTTGACACAATCCCACACTCAGACATTACCAATAAACTTAGCAAATTGACTGTCAACCCCTTTGCTGTAAGATGGGCTGGCAACTGGCTCACAAATCAGTCACACACTATCAAAGTGGGTGATTCCACATCAACCAGAAGACCTCTCACCAGTGGGGTTCCTTGAGGGTCAATGCTGAGCCCCCTACTCTTTGGTATATACTTTTTCAGAAGTTCAGGCCAAAACGAATGGACTGTGGCTGAACAAGTCTGCAGACAACTGCAAATTGGGGGTAATTATCGAATCCCCAAATTATGTCATTATACTTCAGGAGGATCTTACACAGACCAATGACTGGTGGGTTAGACACAGTCTCAAAATATATGCAAAGAAATGCATCATGATTCCTTTCAGTAAAAACAATGTCCATTTACACGATCAAATTAACAACAATATCATATGTACCTATGAAGTGGTAAGGGATCTGGGATCACAAGTAGACTACAACCTTTACTTTGACCAACATGTGTCTACTGTAGTAAGGAAGGCTTTCTATGTAGCACACTTATGAGCAAATGCATCTCTTCTAGAGAAAAATGAGGTTATAACCCTTCTATACTCGTCACTAATCAAGCCCATATTTGAGTATAATGCCCCTTTTGGCATGTACTGTACAAAGCACCTGCAGCAATTGGAAATACCTCAAAGATATCTAATAAAGAAGATCAAGGAACTCCAGCATGTGCCTATATAGACTGACTAAAGTACCTGTCACAGTTCTCAGTATCATATAGACTCCTGAGGTGAGACTTACGCCTGGTTTACAGAGCAATATCCAGCCCAAACTTAATGATTTTGCTGCACATGCATAAATCAAATGGGACTAGACCCACCCATTCCAGGGACCTAAATATGACCTGCGACTTGAATAGGATATGCTGAAGGGACAGACTTGTCTCCTAGCTACTGCCGCATCTTTGGAATAGACTGCCAATTCATGTGAAGCAGAGCACCTCTATGACACTGTTCAAAAGGAACCTGGACAAGTGGATGGAGCACCATAAATTATTACCAGCGATAGTGCTCACAATCCTCCTGGACATGGACAGCCTTTACTAAATACAATCCTGGGTATTGACTAGAGTATCACTGGCATTACAATGGGATGAAACGGCTAGGCTTGAAATGACCTCCAGGTGGATAGCCTAGTAACATCCTATGATCTTATGAACAGGAAAGGATCTAGTACAAAAATCTGTGGTACAACCCAGATGACTGGCCTCATGCTAGAGTTGAATTCACCCACTTTGACAGTATGTGTTCTTGTCGGTGAGCCATTTGGCTATCCACCTGGTGACTTAGGGGTTTATGCCCAGTTGATGGAGTTTCTGTATTATATCTGAGTGGGGAATTGTGTCAAATGCCTTGGCCAGGTCAAGTTAGGTGTCATGCACAGTCTTTCCTTCATCCATGTCCTTGGTTACCTTCTCAAAGAAGTCAATCAGATTTAACAGACATGATCTACCTTTAACAAATCTGAAATGTGTTGGTTCCAGAGTCAGGAGATTGACTATGTCCTTGTTGATCAGGTCCATGATGATTATGTCCATGGCTTTACTGATGAAACTGTTCATGCCTATAATTACATGGGCATGTTGATGGTCTCCCCTTGGATGACTGTTGCTGTCTACCATTCTGCAGGTAACATAGCCAGTCTGGAGGCTGTGGTTAAGTAGGGATCCAAGTGGCTCTACTAGGTCAGGTCTGACGTTATTTAGAAGGCAACCTGGGATGTTGTCAAGACCATTGATGCTGTATTTTTAGCTTCAGAGAAGGCAGAGATGGCCTGCTATCTTGACATAATACTCTGAGGAATGGTGGCAGGTATACTTGGGCTGATGACCAGTGAGAACAGGGGGTTAAAGTTTGATCCCAGTCTCTCAGCTAGCAGAATGTCTTTTTCATCTGTCTGAGTATGGTTGATGCCATCCACCATCAGTTCTGCCCATAGCTGGTTATTCCCCTTAAGATTTCAGATGTAGTTACAACATACTTTGTGACATCCCCTCCAAATACAATGTTGGGTATGGATCACATGCAGCGCAGTTGAACTGTTAACACAGTCATACAACTCAACCTATTTCATACCATTATATCAGCTGAACATCATATGCCTATATGTTTATCAGAAGAAATGTGTGGGTGAGGGTCCTGACACCATATATGGGCAGATTACAACTGAGGTGAATGGAGTTTGTGCATACAGTTAATTATACCAATGCTGGCAGTTCCACAATGCTGCTTTAGAACACCTGAATAATCCTTGTGAAAAGCAATACATAGTGTATACAATGAATTCCCCAAGGATGCATGTAAATCTGAACATGTCATATGTTTGTGTACATATCAGCATTACAACACGTGGATGAACCCAGGCATATGTGCCCATGTAATCAATATGATGCAGTCTTGCTAATGTCAGATAACATTTCCAGATGCTATGTATACACATGCAGAACTGTGCCATACTTCAGCTATCACTGTGATTAAATGAGAACTGTGTAGACTGTTGATATACTCCACTAGAAGAACTAATGCCTTAGTAAGGTAATAGCATATATAGTGTCATCCCATGTCAACATTCCTCATGAGGCATATTACTAAAGCTGTTATGGAAGGAACATGTAACCAAATAGCAGCAGTGACCATCAATGCAGTAGCTCAAATCATAGATTGGAATGCACTGTTGTAAGGCTACAGTATATCAACACCTCAACATAGCACATGTGGATGGTAACAACATCAACACGTGCAATGTTCAGAAGGTCATAAGGAATTACTATGCTAACGGTCAAGGGCACATAACATCCTACCTATTATTATACAATTTAAACTAAAATCATGGTCTGAAATAAAAAAGACCACAGTAAAGAACTTCTCGAAAGCCGACTTCACACTTCTAAAGACTAGTGTGGTCTCCTTTAAGGCCCCCGAGCCGACGGAAAACAGTACTCAAGCCGCTGAATCACTTACAAATGCCTTCTACCAGCACCTGCAGGACTGCATGGATAAGGCAATCCCAAGCAAAACAAAGACTCTTTGTACCAAAGGCAAGTGTCCACTCTGGTGGACCCCAGCCATAAACAAACTCTACAACAAAAGGAGGAAGCTACTACAAGATAGAGCAAAATCCTTAAAAGGTAAGACACCCTTGATCACTATAAGTAAAAAACTAAGAGCTCTCATAAAATCATCCAAAGCAAATTTTGAGAGAAAAATAGCTAAAGACTCAAAAGACAATCATAAGGCCTTCTTTAGCTATGTTAGAAACCTGGGAGGAAACTCCCAGATATGCTCAGAACTAGTTCAAAATGATGTGAAGATTACTGATCCTACAGACATTGCCAACATACTGGCTGACAGGTTCAGTGCAGACTTCTCCCCTCCCCAAAAGGAGAGATATCTATACCAAGCGATTGCAGCCCCCAAACATCTCCAACGCCCAAGTGAGAACTGCTCTCTCCAAAGCAAAAACACAGCATCCATGGGACCTGATGGTGTCCCCGGCTGTGTGCTCCACGAACTCAACGAGAATTAAACCCACAGCTAGGACAGCTGTTTAATCATAGTCTTACCTCTGGATACGCACCCAGGAGTGGCGCACTGCAACTGTGGTCCCACTTCACAAAGGCGGTGCCTCCACCGACCCTGGAAATTACCGCCCATTAGCTTGACAAGCCTTATCTGCAAAGCCATGGAGAGGATCATAATGGACCTCATAAATAAAGACATAGGGAATTTGCAGACTTTGGATCCATCCCAGTTTGGCTTTGTCAAAGGCAGATCATGCCTTCTAAACTTGGTTGACTTTTTGAAACAGTCACCAAAGCCATTGATGAGGAAAGGCAGTCCATACAGCCTACCTCGATCTGGCGAAGGCCTTTGATACAATACCCCACTCGGGTATCATTGAAAAACTCATCAGCTTAAATGTTAACCCATACATCACAAGATGGGTTGCAAACTGGCTGAGTGACAGAACCCACAGGGTCAGAGTTGCTGGCGCCATGTCAGACTCAAAGCCTGTCACAAGTGGTGTACCACAGGGCTCAGTCCTGGGCCCACTCTTGTTTGGCATCTACTTTTCCAAGTACAAGCAAACACAGGAGGGTTATGGCTGACAAAGTTTGCAGATGACTGCAAACTGGGCGCCATAGTAGAAAACACATCTGACACAGATATCCTTCAGAAGGGTCTCACAGAAATGGATAACTGGTGCCAGAGCCATGGCCTAAAGTTAAATGCCAAAAATGCATAGTCATACCCTTCGGGAAAAACAAGGTTACCCCTAGCTACCAAATAGGTGGCAATCCACTGAGTACAGAAGAAGTTATCAGGGACCTGGGGACCCAGGTTGATAGTAGTCTGTCATTCGACACCCATGTAGCTAAAGTAGTTAGGAAGACCTTCTACATTGCCCACCTTATCATGAAGGGATTCTCATCTAGATCAAGGGAGGTCATAGTCTCCTATACTCATCACTCATCAGACCAATGATTGAGTACAATGCCCCATTCGAATGTATCTGACCCGACACTTGCAGCAGCTGGAGAGGCCACAAAAGTTCCTCACCAAAAGGATAAAGGGTCTCAAACATCTGTCCTATGCTGCCCGACTGAAAGAACTCCAGCTCTATTCAGTCGCCACCGCTTGCTCAGAGGTGACCTTTGCCTAACATACAAGGCCATGTCAAACCCAGATTTGATGAATATGCTTCACCTCAAAAATCTAGATCCGTCAGAGCCACAAGGGCGGAGACTTAAACCTCGACACGGCTATTAATAGGACGTGCTGGAGGGATAGATTCATCACCCAAAGACTCCCTATGCTGTGGAATAAAATCCCGGTATATGTGAGGCAGAGCACCTCGCTGGCCTTGTTCAAGAGAAATCTTGACCAATGGATGGGAGATCGCAGATATACCCCAGGGATTACCTCAGTGTCACTGCTCAACAGAGGCACAGCAAAATAATGGGTATAGTTCCCCATACTAAAGGGGTGGCGTAAGCCACAAAACTATGGGCTAGGCTTGTAAATGCCCTCGGGCAGATAGCCTAGTATGAACCTATGAACCTATGAACCTATCAGTAAATATCTGTGTGATGGAAGTTAGTAGTTGTATGCATTTGACTTTATTACAGATTGCCTATGTCCACATGTGACATGTGCACTACCCTGTGACAGAATTAGCAATCACACATCCAATGGTCTGGATATGACTTGCACAGGGTAATGTAGGGGCTCTGCTTCACAGTGTGTGTATGCATCATTGAGATGACATCCTCAGTGTTCTGCAGAAAGGATGTTATGTGCACAGAGGAAACAGGGGACATTGGATTCATAGGGCTATGTAAAATGTTCTCCTGAGTGGGTGTCAAATGAAAAGAGATTCAAAACATCATACAATGACCATAACATATCACCAACCACAACCACACAAGCTGATTGAGGTCAGATTTGAACAGAACACCTGTGTAAATATACAAGCTGGACTTCATACAACTTAAGACTAGCACCACCACAGATGTCTCACTTTAAAGCTATATAATTATGCAAGTCAGAATATGCAATACTTAATGCTTGTACCACAGCATAAGTCTATCTTTTAACAGTGTCAGACACTGCACTTTATAGAGGATGACATCATCAGCGTATGCTGAGAAGACGATGGTGGGAGGGCTTATGAAATTACTTTGCTGTCATGTACCGGTTTAAAAGTACTTTCTGAATGGTAACTGAGTGACAGCAGTAGAACCTGGACTCATGGTCTTCTGACTGCACACAGACACATTGATTGTTGTGAGATTTCATCCCATACCTTTTTAAACAAGCTAGAGAACACTGTAGTGCCATAGTGCAAGTCAAACTTTAAGACTGTCAGAGTGCACTTTATAGAGGCAGTCCCTGGGTTATGGACATCCATGTGGACAACCCATAGATATGAACAGCCTGCCGCAATGTCAGAAATAACATGAAAATAAATTAAAATCTTTAAAGTTGCCCAAATCTTACCTTAAAATGAAGAATTTTGTTGTACTTTCCATTTCCCAGCTTTCCCCATTCATGAAGCTGCTTTCACATCTTGTTAGAGCAGTTACTTCCACTTTCACGATGAACAAGAGATTTGATTGGTAAAGAGATTGGTGTGTTGTTGTGTTGGTGATGTGATTGGTCAAGACTGCTGGCTTGTACAGTGCATAGTATTGAAACAGTTGGTGTACTGTACAATAAAATGGGCAAATGACATTGCAGTTCACTAGGGTCTAGGTGACAGTAGGAGGTCTGGCAGAGGTCTAAAAGTTCAGGAAAATGTGGAAGACATTGGAGGGTGATGCCTGTAGTAAAGGAAATGTGAAATGAATCTTAAAAAGAGGTAAGTGTAACATATTTTTTGTAAGGAATGTTCTACTGTGCTGTACTGTACTGTATTGCATTTTTATGTACTATTATTTGTTTAAAACAAGGTTATGTCTGGAAAATACTGCTCTGAATCAGCTGAATTGAAATGTTAATTAAATGTAGACAGTGGTAGTATTGACCAATCAGACCTGAA
This sequence comes from Protopterus annectens, assembly GCF_019279795.1. Taxonomy (NCBI): domain Eukaryota; kingdom Metazoa; phylum Chordata; order Ceratodontiformes; family Protopteridae; genus Protopterus; species Protopterus annectens. Next base: position 800,516,104 of record NC_056732.1, on the reverse strand, counting down.
AAGTGTCTGGCTGCAGAATCCAGTATTGTACTGTATGTGTATCCTGTGCAGCTCCACTTTAGTACTATACTGTACTGCAGCCAGACACTTTTGTGAACTTCTGCATTGGTGACATCACAACCCATACCTCCAAAATGTAAATCCTATACACGTGCTAGTGACGTGTCAAAGAAAAGGAAAGCAGTCACCCTGGAAAATACAGTGGACATAATAAAGAGATGCAAGAAAGGTGAAGTACCATCTCTCACTGGAAAGGCATAAGGCTATAGCCGGTCAATGATCTGAACAATTTTAAAAGACAAAGTAAGAATAATGAATCATGTGAAAGGCCATGTCCAGATGAATGCTATGATTATTATGAAGCAATGCAGTGGTTTAATTCTTGAGATGGAAAAGATATTGCTAATTTTGATCAAAGACCAAACTCAGAGGAATATCCTCTTGAGCCTTTCATTAGTGCAAGAAAAGGCTTGAAGCCTTTTCAATTATTTCAAAGCTGCTCAAGCAGCAAATGCAGGAGAGTTTGACAAACAATTTTTGTGAGTAGGGGCTGGTTCCATCGCTTTAAAATGAGGGCTAATTTACATAACATTAAAACTCAAGGTGAAGTGGTGAGTGCTGATGTAAGTGCTGGAAGGAATTTTCCTAAAATGATGGAAAAAATTATTGAAGAGTGGAGGTTATTTGCCAGACCAAATATTTAATATAGATCAGATTGGCGTATTTTGGAAGAAAATGCCTGAAATGACCTATATTTCAAAAGAGGAAAAAAGTGCAGTAGGGCATAAGGCAGCAAAGGATAGGCTAACGTTATTGTTTGGGGGTAATGTTTTTGGTGATTTTAAGTTGAAACCCTTGCTTGCTTATCACTCCTTAAATCTGAGGGCACTACAGCATGTCATTAAGGCATCTCTTCCTGTTATTTGAAAGACAAATGCAAAAGCTTGGGTTTCAAATGCTGTCTTTGGACATTGGTTCTTGAACAATTTTGTTCCTGCCGTTCAAAGGTATTGCTTGGCCAAAAACATTCCTTTCAAAATTCTCCTTCTACTTGACAATACACCTGGACATCCAAACAGTTTAGATGACCTAGACTGCAAAGTAAAGGTTGTATTTTACCCCCCAACACCACACTGCTACTTCAGCCAATGGATCAGGGAGCAACAGCCTTATTTACGGCCTATTATCTACATCAGACCTTGTCACAAGCAGTTAGGGCTACCCAAGATAATACAATGACCTTAAGGGTGTTCTGGAAGAATTATATCATCTATGTTACCATTAAAAATATTGCCAATTCTTGGGATGAAGTAAAGCAGCAAAATATGATAGGAGTGTGGAACAAATTGTGCACACAATTTGCGCCTGCTTTACAGGCTTCTACAGATGATGACATTGCTGAAGCCAGGCAAGCTGTGGTAGATATTAGTAATCAACTGCAGTTAGACATCACTGACATGGACGTCACAGACTTGCTTGACTTCCATGGCAAAGAACTGACCAATGAAGACCTTATGGAACTGAAGCAGCATACGATGAAATTTAAGGAAAAAAACAGGGATCTAGAAGCTCAAAATTCAAGAAAGTTTTCGACAAAAGAGTTAGCTGAAGTCTTTCATCTCATTTAAACAGGAATGGCAAAGTTAGAGGCACAAGATCCTAATACAGATAGGTTCACCCAAGTTTACTGTACAGTTACTGAGGGCCTCAGCTGCTATAAGACCATTTATGATGAGAAAAAGAAAAGCTCTGTACAAACCTCCCTTAATGCCTATTTCAAGAAATTGACTCCAGAAGCAAAATCCAACCCTGACTCTGCACCACCAGGCCCATTCTCTCCAACAACAACTCCATGAAGTCCATCATCAAATTAATAATGTTATCATAATGTTAACTCACAAATGAGTGTTAACCTTTACAGTAATTATCTTTTTCTTTTTTTCCATTTGAACTTTTTAAGAACTGTTTCTTTAATGACCTTACAGTATTGTACAGTACACACAGTACTGTATTGTACTATAGTGTGTGAACACAGTTACCATACTGTTATTATACTGTACTTACATTATTATTATTTATTTATTTATTTATATTTGTTGACCGGGAGTGTCTGACTGGATGTAGGTCCATTTTCAGCGGAGGCCCTGGGAGAAAAGCTCCACAGTTAAAATAAACAGACTGTAGTTACATTGGATTACATAGCGATTAGCAATTTACATAGCAATTACTTACAACATATTTACAGATGAAGAACATAGTACATCAGTAGGCAACAAGAATCTTTATCTGCGAAGTACATAACAGACATTAACAAATGTTAAAATAAGAAGTTCCTGCTGTATAAGTACTAGGCTTATGAGCATCTGAACTTCCTATAGTCAAGGTAGTTAGTGGAGTGGAAAGAAAGGTAGTGTATTACTACAGTATTCAGCATTATGTTTAAGAAATTTTTATTTGTAAGTGTTTATAAAGTGTTTTATATGCAGAGAAAAGTGAAATAAATATTAGAGTGAGGCAAACATTTGACTAAGTGACATTTATTAAGAACCTTTTGTACATGTTTTGACTTATACACAAATATGATTTAAGGACAGACTATAAAATGGACCTCGTCTTTAACCGGGGACTGCCTCATCAGGGTATGGTGAGAAAATTGTGTTGTGAGGGCTGTCTGAAATTACAGTGAAGTCATGTGCACACACACACACACACACACACACACACACACACACACACACACACACACACACACACACACACACACACACACACACACACACACACACACATACACACACAAACACACGTTAACTGTTGTGAGGTTTGATCCCCTACCTAACTAGATACACAAGCTGGAGAACACAGTACTTAACAGTCACACCATAGCAGGCATCTGATTTTATTAGTGTCACAGTGCACTTTATAGAGGTTGATGTCATCATAGTGTCACATGTAACATATACTGTTATGAGACTTGTGTGCAAAGGCAGGACTTATGGTATGATTGGGTGACTGCAGTTTGCAAAAATACATTTAAATAGATCTTGATAATGTAGGTGAAAGAAGTTGTCATGAATGCATATTGCAGAACTGAGCAGTACATGTATCAGTTTCTCAGGATGTTGTTTAGCTGACACACTCACACACACACACACACACACACACACACACACACACACACACACACACACACACACACACACACACACACACACACACACACACACTTTGGAAACACCAGTACTGCAAGGATGGAGGTATTTGTGTTCATATTCAGAAGAAGTGATGTCCTCATTAATTGAATTTACTAACATTATCAATGGGATATGATTATGGATGACCAATGTCCAAACCCATGCCAAATGTAAAATCCAGTTATGTTCTCTATTTCTGTAGTTTGCTTGATAATGGCCCTAGTATTGATATATCATCTGGAAGTGCATTGCTCCAGTGCACACACGAATATCAGAACGTATGTGTTCATTCAAGCACACATCAGTACCCTTCTCTTGTATTTTAAATACCTTTTGTATGTAAAGGAAAATAACAGCCCAGTGACCAGGCTAAGACATGCTAAAAACCTTTTCAGAAAGTGCTGGGAAACTGATTTGCTGGGGTGATGGCAAGGTGCTGTGCATGCCAAATTAGCATTTCATGAATTCAACTTGGACTTGTGAAGTAGCTTGCAAGATATGTTATGAAGAAATTGCTGCTAGGTACTGTAATGGTCATGCTATAGTCTATCTTTGAAATCTTGGGGCCAAAGTTTTATTGCATAAATAACTATTACCATTGTCTTCCCTGTTTGCGCAACTTTAAGCACCAAGCAAATGTGATCCTCTGCTTAAGGAAAACATTAAAACATTTAATGTAGTACGTCATCCTTTGAGCAAACAGGCTAAGTGGTGATGCACAGCTGTCAGTACTCTGGATAGTACTGACTCTGGAAAATACTCTTGCTGCCTAACTTTCTCTGTGGCACACTATGTAAAAACAGTGAGCCCCTGGTCAGAGAACAGGTGAGCCAGGGCTGAAATACAGATAAATCTCTTTTTTACAAATGGTGTCAGGATGTCATTAGCTAAGTAAATGTGATCTTCAGTTCAGATATGTCTATCAATGATTACACTAAAGTGTGTATCTTCGTCAAATGTTATTAGTAATGCCCACCTCAATACAGTTGCACAGCTAGTAGCTGTTTTGCAGACCTCACTGCAAATCACGTTAATTGTGTGTAGTTTTCTAGAAGTAACAGGTTGGTTCATCTTTTGAAATGATTATTATGACTCAGCTGATATGTTAAGTATTTGTACAGGGTTGGATATCCTGAAAAGTGTGTGCAGTATGATTCTTCACCGAAAGTACAGTTTCTACATCACATTAGATGAACATTTCATCCATTATCACGTGGACATTACAGAAAGGGAATCCTACAGCAGATTTTGAAACCTTGCACACTACATGAACACTGAGAACCTATTTAATTAAGGTAACGTGTGTATATCTATTGGCAGAGACATGTCAGTATGCAGAAACCATGAGATGACCTGTACATCCATCAGCCTAATAGATACATACACATAAAGAGGGGTGGGAGTGAAGGGGTGATAACAAGGAGAAATTAACATACACATAATGTTTGGTTTAATGGAACATTCATGGACATGTTTTTGATTTGTTTTCATTAAGCTACCATGCTGTGTAGCATGAAGTGATTAGCATAAGGGTAAAGAAGGGTTAGGAGAGGGACAATACATTTATGAGAAACAGAACAAGACTGAATAAATATGTGATAGTTGTGGGAATGGATGTCATCTCAAATACTAAGGTTTGGATAGTATTCAATATATGTCCATGAGAACTCAAAACAGTGGCAAATGTAAGATGTGAGTGATTAAAAATATCATACACATATAACATCACACTTACAAATAATGTAAGATGCATATAGAATTGAACCCTTGATGTTATAGACAAAAAATCTTCATTGAAGTAATTTATGTCAAAACTCTTCACAGGACGTTGGATTTTGTTAAATTCAGCAGTCTAAAGAACTGTCAGAGTGACTCTTTCAAAGTAGTTCCTTTACTCCGCTTTAACTCTATGTTCCATCCCTGGCAGCTCCTAGCGGGTGACATATTCACCACCTCCACCAATACTCTCAGAGGGTACCAGTGCACCAATAGGTGGGTCAGTGCTATTTGATGTGGATGGGCCAGGAAATGCAGGGGCTGCAGATGCAGTCCTGCCAGGTAGTGTGCCAGAGGTGCTGGGTGTTGTTGAGGCAGCCCCTGGAGGGTTGGCAGGCTGAGCCACAGATGTTGGCCTACCTCCCTGTTCTGAAAAGCATTTGTTTTGTAGGTAGAAAGGTATGACATCAGAACAATGTGATTTCAATTAACACACAATAAACAAAGGAGCTAAATGGTGGTGTGAGACAAAAAAGAAAAGCGATGATTAGAAATATTAAATGTCATAGTCATGCTTTACTATAATAAATATAATTGTATCATTACATTAGCTATAGAGATTTTCCAGTCACAAAAATGATTGTGAATTGTTACAATTCCATATATTTTTTTAAAGATATTACAAATTAATTTAACAACATGGCACTAAAGCCAATATTGCTGCAATTAAAAATTTAAAAAAAGATAGTTGTTGAGTGTGAATGCATAGGTTACTTCTGGAAATTGAACCTACTTAATTTGAACACATTATTACACGTGCCTAATACAATTATCAACAGCTACAGAAGAAAGCATGCATGCTTGCTCTTACACTTAAGATCTGCATTCTTAATTTGCTACTGATCTATAGAATCTTAATATATTTAATACAATCATGTTCATTTGTGCTGCATACATGTTCCCTGCTTCTCTGAGTCTCCCCAGTCTCTTAGCATGTGCCTCCCTGTTTGCTGAGATTTCCTCTGCAGCTGTAAAATAAAGAATGGGAGAAAAAGAGAAATGAAAGCATTATATATATCAGTCTTGCCCATCTACACCATTCCAGATCATTTTAAGTTGCTTTATCTGTATACGTACAACTGTGGGATGTCATCAGCTCTAAACCCATCCAGCCACTGGTTGAGTTGTGCCTGCTTGTGCTGTTTCAGGTCACTGTAATGGTGCCTGTACTGCTCTCTGGTGCATGGTATGCCAGTTGTATTGGAGACACCCTTGGCAAGGCTCTTACAAGCTTCAGTCTTATACTGAGACCCAGTATAATTTATGTGCAGCAGCCTATGGCTGTAGCACTTCACTAGGTTTGCAACAGATATTTTTGACTCCACCACTTCCCACTTCTGTGCCTTGAACTTGGCACCATCTTTCTCGTCCACTGACATTTCTGCAAAGGTCCTCCAACAACAGTTGTAGTGTTTTCCCACCAGTTTCTGATAACACATTTTATGATTAGTGCATAAACATGCAAAACCATTCCAAATGTGTTTTTGAGATAGTAAGTGAAGAGAAACATTGCTAAACAAAGAAGAAGGGAGTTTATGAATCAGCAATGACATTTGGCATTGATTTATGGCATGTGTGCTGCTATACCTGGTCACACTTTGTCCAGTGGTCAACAATGAAATGCTAAACGACTCTGCCATTAAGGTATGATTTTAGAGTGATCAATGGGATGACTTGGCACAGTTATCAAATATAACAATGAAGCAGGGAAATCTCCTTTTAGCTACTACATCTCCAAACTCTGGAACACTTTACCAGCCACCCTTATATCCAACACCTCCACTACACAATTTAAAAAACTCCTGAAAACCCACCTTAAAAACAACTGGCTATGCTCCTGTAATGCCTCTGGGTAAAGACAATGATACAAGTAACAACTATTTACATAGCCCCAAACCAAAGTCTCCCTCCGAGTCTCTAATCCAAATGTGACCTATGAAAGCATTATGCAAAATATTGCATCTATAAAATTCTAAAGAAATGCATGACAAAATTTATTAATCTACAATTTACCATAATGTATTAGAAGTGTGTTATCTCTGTATTTTAAATAGTTACTAGTCTGTACTAGTCTGTGGTAGTACATTAGTGTATTCTATGTAAACGGAGCTTTTCTCCCCGGGCCTCCACTGAAAATGGACATGCGTCCAGCCGGACTTTCCCAGTCAACAAATGTAAAATAAATAAAATAAAATGTTTTGTGAGGACTTAGACACTGTTAAAGGTAATTTATACAATGTGGGATTCAACCTATATAAAAAAAAAAAAGAGAACACATACATTTCCACATACAGATGATTATTACTCATTGCCACAGAAGAAGTGTTTGCCAGTCATGGTCATCACAGATATACAGTTTAAAAAGTGACTGGTGCTATACTTCAATTATGCCTGTATGTGTGTGATATTACATTATCCTGGCTTATGCATTCTTAGGTGTGATACAGGACTAAGGTCTGACAATAAACTGGAAATGGATAGACTTGCCTTGCTTTAGTAACAGATTTGTGATTTGTGGTACATACCTCATAATATGTTCTGTTTTACAGTTATACATGGGTTATGGGAAGAGTGCAGATGATTGGCAGTAAGCTACTGTGACCATCAGAGACATGCAACTGCATTTTTATTACATAATCATCACTGTCATGGTAAAACAGTTATATACATAATACATATGAATACTAGCATAATTTGAAAGTAAAGTGCTGCTCATATGTGTTGTGTGTGTATGTGTGTGTGTGTGTGTGTGTGTGTGTGTGTGTGTGTGTGTGTGTGTGTGTGTGTGTGTGTGTGTGTGTGAGAGAGATACCTCTCAACCTCTTAGCACAAGAAATCAACAAAATGGGGGATAAAGGCTCAAAAATAGGGGCATATTTTAAATATTGCTCTTATAAACTTAGAAAGTTGCTAGAGTATCAGGATTTGTTTTAACATATATTTTCTGAAGGATTTGAAATCTGAAACTCAAATGTATGTCATTATTTAGTGACTTCAGTCCTCAGATCATCCATGTGATTTGCCAGAAAATCACAAATTTTATGAGGAACAAACCAAAAATATGAGCCTCAAATATGGACATTGTACGGAAATCTGGACAGTTGAGAGGTGTGTGTGCGTGTGTGTGTGTGTGTGTGTGTGTGTGTGTGTGTGTGTGTGTGTGTGTGTGTGTGTGTGTGTGTGTGATGTTTTGTGCATATAAGCTTCAGGAAGTGTTTACTTGTTGTTGTTGAGCTCTTTGCTGTGTTGAAAGTATATACCAGTAAGTTAGTGGCGGCTCCTTGTATATCTGAAAGACAGTAGCTCAGTAGCTGTTAAGGATGTAGTTACTTTGTACATTTTATATGGTGGTTTTGACTACCTTCTAAAGAGCCTAAATGGTTTTCACTCATCTTTGGGAATCACTATTCAAAGATACCAGAAGAAACTCTTTAGCAGAATGAGTGATCACCACCATCTTTGTCTTATAAATGTTTAATTGCCCTAAGTTTAACAACCTCAGAGAAAGATATTCTGGTTTCTCTTCAGATCAGGGATTTTGGGTTCCCTTAAATTACACTTGGTAGCATTAACCTCCTTAATCTCAAGAACTCAGTATTATTGACTTTCTTGTTAATCTTAACATGTCCAAACCTATTCAAGACCAAGTCCACACTCTTGAAATCACACAGTACTGGGCTTTCCTATTACAGAAGAACACTCTATAATCCACAACACCACCATCTTACCACCCTAAAAAAGTGATCACCACCCTATCTACTTTATCATCATACCCACATCATGAAACAACCAACCTGGCTTCCTCTTAATGGCTGAAGAGCAGACTTAGAAACTGAAATAATAGCTTTGTCTTATTTACAGGGAAGACTTATTACATCTTGATGACACAGAAACATTAGCTACCTCTCTGGACAACCTTATTGTTTTACTTCATGACATCTGCTTCACCTTCTTCTCTAGACTTAAAAAAACAACACAATGAATGGTTAACAAAGGAATTTACATCACTATAGTGTTTTAGTCTATAAACTCTATAAATTTAGGGGTGGTGTTTTGCTGTTTGGAAGAGTGGAATAAAAAGTCCAACCAATGGGGAAAAAGCAAGACAACTACACCCCTACAAATAGCTTAGCTAAGAAAGCTACCAGAAGGTACAATGTTAACTCATTTACAAATTCTCTGAATGCTTTAAACTGCAGAAAAAGGACATTTTTGAACCTAGTAAACAAGATAACACGTCAGAACCACCCAGTAGACCTCCTTCATATAGTCACCATCAAACCATCTTCATGACAACTCACAACCTCTGTCTTCTTAAGAGAAAACCCATATCTCCATCCTAACAGCTGTCCATCAACCTCTAACTCAATTTCATTTCATGACCCTAACTCAGACACCTTCCAATTCACCTTTAAAATAATCAAAACTAAATAAATGGCAACCAAGTGCAAACAACCTCAACCCTCAGTTCATTCATTTAGCAAAACATCACATTCTACCCACCCTTAAACACCAATACTCACCAGAAACACAATGGTCTCAATTCGGAAAATAACCAGAGTCAGACTCATCCCAAAAACAAAACCTACTACCTGTACCAATGGCTTTGAACCTTTCTCAGTCCCACCATCTCTCAGAAAATCTTGGAAAAAATTATCTACATCCAGTTAGCCAACCACATAAAGTCTTAAGGAGTACATATTTACAACAATGTGGGTTTTGGTCTGGATGAAGTATGACAACTTCTATATAATTTGATAGCCAGCAACTCATTAGTAGAGATAAAGAACTACTAACTGATTTAATCTATGTTGATCCTACAAGCCTCTGACATTGTTAATCAAACCTTACTATGACTTTTTCCAAACCACTTCTAGCATTAGCACTGATATGTCATTATGGCTGAAAATTTTTCTATGCTGCAGAAACTTCAGGGTACAATTTGTCAAGTTAAAATACAAAATTAGATCAACATATTCTCATCTAGCTCACACCTCCAAAGGTTACTCTTAAGGGTCAATACTTTGTCCTATTCTCTTCTCTCTTCTTATCAACACTTTCCCTTGGGATGCCACAATCTCACACTTCTGCTATATGCAAATATCATGGTCCCCACATTGGTAACCATTTAAACTCTCAAGATCTGATATAGTGAGTCTTATAATGCCGAGAGTGAGTTACTGAATATCAAAGGCTTATCATTTCTCAGAATACTGTCTTTTCTCCAAGATATGGCACGCTCAGATTTAGTATATATAAGATGAGGTTATATGGGAGGCTTACCCCAGAAGTTTTTAGGAGAAGAATGTTCACTGTTCACTCTTCTCCTTCATTTTCAGTCCTTTTTTGTTTGTCAGAACTAAACAGTTTAGTGCAGATATTTCAATAAGAAGTCCCCAGATCTGCTGTCAAAAACAGGAGCTTAAACTTGACCTAACCACCCTACATAGATGGCTAAGTAGACAGAACTTAATAGTCAATTTCAAAAAGACAAAAACAATGCTCTTTAGAATTCTGCAAAGGGTCTCCAAATTCTACAACTCCTGTCCATCTCTTACAAATCAGCCCAGCTACTAGACAGAGTTCCATACTACCTATAGGTTGGAATATGGCTAGTCCCTTTTTTTAACTTCCAGTGTCAACATTCAGATTACTAAAGTCATTAGTCTTCTGGTCCAGGAAGATCTTCCCCTTCCTCTCTCCAGCGGTTGAATAATAGTAAAAACAGAAACTTTTCAAGAGCTTGAAGATGGTCTCCCACTTACTGACACTGTGTCACAAAAGAATTGTACTGCTCTACAAATCACCTCAATCAATATTTCCTGACTCATTAATCCATCCCTTAAAAAGGAACACAATTGTCTGACTCTTTTAAAATGCAAACCATGGCCCATATCACAGGGAGCTTCCCTCATTCTGGGTACCCTGTAATTCAAACTGGTATGGGAGTCCACCTGTACAAAGAGGGCAGTCACAAGTGGAGTCCCGCAGGGATAAATCCTTGGACTGCTACTTTTTGGCATTTACTTCTCAGAAGTCAAGGCCAACATCAGTGGTCTCTGGCTGACTAAATTTGCAGATGCTTGCAAATTAGGAGTTGTCATTGAATATCACACTGACACAAATGTTCTCCAGGAGGGGCTGACACAGACGAACAATTGATGTAAGAGTCATAGACTAAAACTAAATGCCAAGAAATGCATAATAATATCCTTTGGGAAGTTATCCATCCCTGGTAACTATCACATTGACAACACACCCCTTAGAGTTGACCCAGTAGTCAGGGACTTAGGGACCCATATAGATAGTAATCTAGCCTTTGATCATCATGTGTTTACAGCAATGAGAAAATCATTCTATGTTGTGCAACTTATAAACAAAGGTATGGCATCTAAGTCCAAGGAAGGCACTGTTCCACTGTATTTGGCATTCATCAGACCTATCACTGAGTACAATTCCCCATTTGGTATGTGCCTAACCAGGCATATCCAACAACTGGAACATCCACAGAGGTTCCTCAGTAAAAATATACAGGGTGTAAGTAAAATGTCCTATGCAGACCACCTCAAGGCCCTATCTCTGTATTCAGTCTCCTACAGGCTTTTGAGGGGAGATCCATGCCTGGCATACAGGGCATTGTCATAATCCACTATGATGAACCTCCTGCATATCCACAAAACAAACAGTACCAGAATTACCCATTCTAAAGACTTAAACCTTGCCTGTGATATAAATAGGACCTGCTGGAGACAGGTATGTATCCCAGAGACTACCCTGTTTATGGAACAGGCTCCCCATCCATATGAAGCAGGGTTCCTCCATAATCCAGTTCATGTGCAACTTGGACAATTGGATGGGAAACTGAAAATTCATCCCTGGTTTGGCACCTATGTCTCTGATACAAACAGGTAATCTGTGAATGGTTCATCTCCCAGCCCATGCTTACACTTATCAAGGGTATCAGAACTTGTCAGAGATTCGGGATGTGAGGATAGTTTTAAAAAGGCCCTTGTGGTTATTAGTCTAGTAAACACCTATGAACCTATGAACCTATGAATGATATACCTCATTTGCTCAGATATTCAGAAAGAGCCTCAGCCTCTTTATAGTCTAAGGTCTCTTTCTCAAAATGCACCCAATTTGCAAACTCAGCTATCCAATCTGGCATGCACGGAGTATTTTTCTATAGTAGCTTCATAGGTTCATAGGAGATTATTAAGCTAACAGCTCAAGAGCCCTTACAAGCCTAGTCAATATAACCCCACTTTTATCCAATATATGGTGGCTAGTGGCAAGAGGATGGCATGGATTTATGTCTGTGCATTGCCCCTGTCCATAAGAAACATAGGCACTACCCCAAGAGTGAATTTGTTATTCCCCATCCATTGATCCAAACTGTGTTTGAAGTGGGCCAGGGAGGGGCTCTGTTTGATGTGAATAGGACGCCTGAATCTCTGAGACACATATCTGTCTTTCCAGCATATTTTGTTTGAGTTGCTGGATAAATTTAGATTCCAGATAAGATGACCCTCATGCTGTTCAACTTACAGATATGTAACAGCTCCATCAGGGCTGGATTTGTGAGTGCCTTGTAGGGCGGGTGTAGGTCGCCCCTTAATAATCCATTTGAGACAGAGTAAAGGGATAGGGCTTTTAGTTTATCTGCATAGTTCATGCTGTTTACAACCTGTATTTTCTTTGTGAGGAACCTTTGAGGTCACTCCAGCTGCAGTAAGTGCCTAGTCAAGTATGTGCTAAATAGCGTACTCTACTCGATTATTGGTTTAATGAGGGCTGAGTAGAACAAGATGATAGTTTCTTTGGATCTGGATGTCATACTAAATTCTACAACTCCTGTCCATCTCTTATAAATCAGCCCAGCTGCTAGACAGAGTTCCATACTGCATACATTTTGGAATATGGCTAGTCCATTCTTTTTACCTCCAGTGTCACATTCAAGTTACTAAAGCCATTGGTCTTCTGTTCCAGGAAATTTTCCTCTTTCCTCTCTCAAGCAGCTAGGGTAGCAGTAAAGACAGGAATTTTCCAATAACTTGAATATGGTCTCCCACTCATTGCCTCTGTGTCACAAAAGAATTATACTGCTCTACAAATCACCTCATTTAGTATTTGTTGAATCATTAACCCAAGCTTTTGTGCTTGAATGTTACGCCTTTATTATGTCTGTTAAGTTCTCATTCAGACAAACTAATGTATTATTTTCATATTTGTGCTTGAATGTTATGACTTTATTATATCTGTCTAGTTTTTCATTCTTTTAACCATATGTATCTGGATATTTTCTCCCCAGGCCTCCACTGAAAATGGATACCTCATGACCCATTCAGACATTCTTGGTAAACAAATGCCAATTAATAAATAAATAAATACCTTTACTTATAGTTTGTCCCACACAAAATGATTTCTTCACCACTTTGGACACATGGCAGTCAAATTTCAGGCTACTGTCTGTCTGTGAATCTAAATCTCTCACCTCTGAGTCTACTTTAATGGGTGTGCTATTGATATTGTAATTTGAAGGAGTATTTGACTTCCTAAAGGATATGACAATGCCTTTTTTTTGCATTTAGTTTTAGGCCATAGTTCTGGCACCAATCATTTTTCTGATCTAGACTCTCTGGGAAGATATCTACATCATTTGCTGATTCAATGATTGCTCCCTGCTTGCAGTAGTCGGCAAACAGTATCATCCACAGGCCTTTCATTTACTTTAAATTCTGAAAAGAAGTGGTCCTAGTATTGAGCCCTGTGGCACACCACTATAACTGGCCTGTTGCAGGATGTAGATTCACCCACTTTAACCACGTTTCCTGTCATTGAGCCAATGGGGTATGCATCTTGTGACATAGATATTTATGCCCAGTTTTGCGGGTTTATTTATAATACCCGAGTGGGAATTGTGTCAAATGTCTTGGCCAGGTCGAGAAAGGCAGTATGTACTGTTTCACCCTCATCTGTGGCCATATTGACTTTATCAAAGAAATACAACAGATTCAATAGGCATGACATGCCCTTATTAAAGCTGAATTGGGTTGGGTCCAGTGCTTGAATGTCTCCAGTGTCCTTATTTATCTGGTCCATGATTATTCTTTCCATGGCCTTGCATATAAAACTAGTCAAACTTATGGGGCTGTAATTTCCCAGGTCAGTAAATGGCCCCCCTTTATGCTGTCCTCCACTCTATCAGGACAAAGCCAGTCCTGAGGCTCTGGTTAAACAGAGATCCTAATAGGCTGATAAGTCCTGCTTTAAGCTGTTTTAAAAGGCAACCTGATATATCATCAGGCCCCAGTGAAACCATGTTTTTATTTGTAGAGAGCACAATGGCAAACTGCTCTTTGGTGATAATTGGTGGTGGAGTGGTGGAGGATATTTCTTGGGGGGGGGGGGGGCTGGAGATGATGGGAGGTAAAATTTGAGATGAATTTGTCAGCCAGCAGGTTTGCTATGTCTTCTGGCTGAGTTTAGGTGAAGCCATCTACAACTAATTGTACACATTGTTGGGTGTTGCCTTAAGATTGTGGACATAACTAAAAAATGCCTTATGGTAATCCTTAGCTTTGGAAGCTATTTTTACCTCAAACTCTGCTTTCAGAGACTTGACTAGTATCCTGATTTGCTTGCTTAGAGTAATGAGTGACTTATTGCTCTGTTGTGGACATTCCCTCTTACTTCTTGACAGGATTTTCTTTCTTTTGTTGTATAACTTATTAATACTAGGAGTTCATTGGGGTGGCTATTGTTTTCAGTTTTACCTGGGTTTATTTCAGTCTGGCATGGCTCTTTTTATGCAGTTGTTTATATGGTAATACAGGGCATTTGTATATGCCACTGCATAGGTTTCTATGCTTTCTGGATTTGGGGGAGCTTGAAAACTAGCTATGCCGTCCCTTAATGGGGAGTAGTTTACCTTAGAAAAGTTGTTAAAGTTTTTGGGGTTAGGTGGGGGACTAGTTTTACCTTTATTTCAAGGGAGACCACTTTGTGATCTAATCATACTAGTGAGGACATAACACTGGGGTGGTGCATTGCTCTCCCATATTTGTGAGTACCAGATATGGGATATTTGTAATCCTAGTGGAAGTGCAGACTAGATGATCCAGGCCATTTGAATTTACAAAGTCAAGAAAGTTTGGGCCTGCATGTTAGTGGTCATGGGTGCCTCCCAATTAATGGAGGGATAGTTAAACTTACCCATGAGTATGATGGCTAGCGAGTGATTCTAGTAACTTCAGGTATGGTATATGGGTTTCCTTCTTCATACTGGGGGACCAGTAGCTAGCAAGAATATGGTAATGGATTTTTCCCATGGTTAGTGGTTAGTTGGATTTGCAGTAGCTCAAGCATGTCGTATTGTTTGACCAGCTTTGAGGTGTCCTTATCCTTTATGTAGATAGATACACCTCCACCTTTAGCTGTTTCTTGTTCAGTTGGTGGTCAGAATGTATGACAAGCATTATAGCCATGCACTGTTGGAGTGCTTTCCATGGCTTTGAACCATGTTTCAGTAACTGCATAAACATCAACATTCCTCAGGGTGATGAGAGCTTCCAGGTAGTGCAGCTTCTTGTTGAGGCACCTAGCACTGAGCAGTAACACCTTTAGCCTGTCCTGAGTACCTTTGGTTATGTTGAAATGTTTATCTGTCTGACAATGTATAAAAAAAAGGCACTATAATGGTGGATAATAAATGAAGCAAACACTGCCAGCACCACGGTCTCGAACAATACTTTATCGTAGATGAAAAATAAAACACATACATGGATTGTGCGCTTTCTTCCCTTACACAGGTATTTCATCAGAATCAATAATCCACCATTTAATTCGCCTTTATATACTCCCGCCTAAATAATTAATTAGTTACTTCCTCCCTTACTAAAGTCGTATTAAGTTCTTGAAAGGAAACCATACTCCATGTTTCAAACTTTAAACTTAAGAAATCCTATAAAGTACTATAAAGTGCCTAGTGGAACCACTTGTGCAAACCCATGCATTTAAATACCATACATTTAAAATACATTTAAAAACTTTTACAATAATTAAAACAAATTACATAGAAGAGAGAGAGGTTAGGTGGCGAATAAGACTACAAGCTAGTCAAGCCCCAGGATTGAATGAAATGATATCTATTAAGCCAATTTTAAATAAGAAGGCAGTTTTAGTTAGTTAAGTTATATATTTGTAAAAATATATATATTTATTTACTTATTTATTATTAATTGATTTTAGAAATGTTTAACGTTTACATGGTTCCAACATTTCACCACACACAATTTTCCAGACAGAATTCTAGATAGTTTTGTTTGGATTTATCCTGAGTTCTTACATAATTCCCTATTAAGAATTTATGAAGTTTTTAAACAGTTACCACACACTACATTTCTTATCAGCTGTTCCAATAGTTAGATACCACACATGTTCTTCATCGATATGGGTTCACTGTTAAATATATGTGTATTCATATAAATTTGTTTTAATTATTGTAAAAGTTTTTAAATATCTGAAAGCCTAGATGTGACAGCTGAAGACTATCACTGGCAAAGCAGTGTGGCCTATCAACCATGTCCTCCTAGGCTGACAAGTATCGGACCCCTTTAGGATGATACCTGTAGCTAAGCCGATTGTTAATCATTTTCTGTTGGTATTATGGCATCATCCTTGGAAATGGTAGAATGCTGCTCAATGCTAGGCTTATACTTGCCTGTGATACATATTCTGACAACTCACTCATATCTCTCATATAGTCCAGTAGTCCAGTGAGGTATGTCATAAGTCATTCACGGCCACTTAAACTGTCACTGAGTCATACTGGTACTTAGGAATTAGTGACCTTAGTGCCTGTTTGATCTGGTTAATCCTGGACCCTGACAGGCAACTAACTGTAGCTTTCCCCTTATCCAGCTTGGTAAAAGGGATATCAGCATGTCTTACAATGGAGTCTCCTATGACCAGAATATTGGGTCATGGAGTGTTTCACCTTATGGGCTTGGTAGTTGAGGCACAATGAGACATGGATTTATGTATTGCGATGTGCTTGTCTGTGTACATGCAGAGTTTCTGAGGACTGCGCCTGAGAGGCATTTGAGATTTGGGTAAGTTACATGTGAGCACCTCCACATATGTAGGTCTGTGTGTGTGTGGTCCTTTGTGCGTTGTGTGATGTTTGTGAGTTGCTGACAACATGTTTGTTGCTTTTTATGTCTGTATGTGAGAGTCTAGCCTCCAATGTCAATGTGTAACTACATCTGTCACATACTGTATTTGTCTGTTTGAGAATTAAGTGGTTGTTAGTATACATAAGGCAATTGCTATACTGCCTCAGGATACCCATGTCCACCAAGCTGGATGCAGAGATAGCAGGAAAGTGCCCATATATGGTTGCAGGTGCTAATGTGTACTTGAAAGGATAGGCGTGAAGGGTGTTTGTAACCAGATGAGTGAAGTGCACTTACATGGTGTAATTTGCAGCTGACCTATACAGAGATGCTGTCCAGCACCAAATCAGATGTTCTCTGAGTAGCGATAGTGAGCTTATGTGGTGTAATCTGCAGCTAACCTATCCAGAGATGCTGCCCAGCACCAAATCAGATTCTCTCTGAGTAGCAATAGTCTTGAGTGCTATAATAAGGTAACTAGCACAGTAAACTTTCACAGTAATGAAAATAAATGATTTTCTAGATGTTTGCACCTGTACAGGGCACTAGCACAGTGAACAGCTCCATGCAAATGTGCTGAATTTATACCAGTACTGGAAATATAGAAAACTGACTGAGCCCTCTGGCCAATATGCCGACTACACCTAGAACCCTTTTGTGTGCTTCCCAGCTCATATACACCACATCAACACTTACTGCGACTAAATGAATAATCCCAGTCCTCCTAATGTAAAAGCACAATAAAGGAGTGTAAGAGTGAAATGCTACCACAAACAAACTTGTGGATACAGATACAGAAGTGTACTTTAAACAGCTTATAAAAGTGTGATTATTCAGTAAAAGTACTTTGCTTTATGGAAATAAGCCAAGAGCCACTCAGCTGTACAGAATTTATAAAGACCCTAAAAACAAGATCAGCTGATTAATAAGCCCTTCAGCCAATAAAACCACTTGCAGAAATCTCAAGTGTTTCCCCAACCTAAACAGACCTGGCTACCACTCAGTGTCAGTAGATGGAAAATCCACTGATTTCTTGATGTAAGAACACACAGAACTGCTTTTCTAGAGTGCAGAAATGTGCTACTTTATCCAACAGCTAGCTAGATAATGAATTTAGAGCAAGTGAATCAATAGGACAGACAGAGAGAGAGAGGTAGATTGCACTTTTTTTTCAAAATAAGCACAAGGAAAGGTAAATAAATAATTCAAGATATCTCTCTCTCTCTCTCTCTCTCTCTCTCTATATATATATATATATATATATATATAAATTGAGCTTCATAAGCTCCTCCTTTTCTAGACTGCTGTAGATATCTTGAATTATGTAATTACTTATTTATTTATTTATTTATTTATTATTTGCATGTTGTTGCCAGAATGGTCCATTGAGCCACTAGGAACCCATTTTCAATGGAGTCCTGGGGAGAAAAGCTCCAGTACATGAATCAAAAACAATTAGAAGTTAATTACAAAGCAAATATAACAACAGATAATGTAGTAATACCCAAAAATGGGAAAAATGCAAAAAAACATGCAAACATTAAGAAGAAAATGCTGTGATTAAACATTTCATTTAGGTACAAAGTCTGTTGGTTGCAATAGGTGCTTATTACAGTGTTATGCAATTATATTTATGTACAAGTGTATGGATATAGTAGATGCTTATTGGAGTAAAGCAATAATAGTAGAATGTTTGGATGCTTATTTCAGTGTTATACAATTTTGTATATATACAGGCGTATGAGTACAATAGGTGCTTATAGCTGTTAAGTAATAATAGTAGGATGTTAGGAGGTCTGCTGGATGTAGGGGAGTAGCTTGGGTTGGGAATTTCATGCAGGATGGGTACAGGAGCATTCCCATTTGGAAGTTAGATGGGAGTGGAGTAAGGTTTTGAAGACAGATAGGCTGCTAGTTGTGCGGATTAGTGGAGGAAGAGAATTCCACAGGTGGGCTATGGGGTGGGTCTGTGTAGCTCAATGAGATTTTGGGAGATTGATCATAGGGATCTATTGGGTTGGTGTATCTTAAAGGTGGAGGCCAGGGAGGGGCAGAGCGAGGGGTTAAAGATGAGTTTATAGGCTTGAGTGAGTTGAATATAGATGAGGTAGTTAGGTAGTTCAAGCCAGTTGAGTTTGTGAAGGCCAGTGCAGTGATGTCTTAGTGATCTGTAGCCTGTTGCAAATTTTGAAATTTTGTAGTAACAGGAGGATAGTTTAGCTTTTAGGGTGGATTATAGGTTGGTGAGGAGTGGGGCTCCATAAAGGAGGGATGGGATAAGGTATGTTGTAGCGAGTGTTAGTTTGGTATGGCGGAGATGTACCGATTGTGGCGATAGAGCACGTCAAGTTTCTTGTGTGTTTTCTTGATATTTGCTTGTAAGTGATTGCCAAACTTCAGTTGGTCATTGATTAGGACACCTAACAGTTATGTATTAGATACTATTTCAAGGGGTGTATTATTCTGACTGGTGATGATGAAGGTATTTTTGTCTAGGACGGTGGTTTTAGAAGGAGTAAATAACATTAGTTTAGTTTTTGTGGCATTGAGTGCTAGGTGGTTGTCTAGCATTCATTGCTCAGTTAAGGAGAAGGCATTTTGGGTTAGTTTAGTAAGAATGGGGATGGAAGTGGCTGAACAGATTATGGTGGAGTCATCAGCATATTGGATGAGGTGAGTTTCAGGGTTGGTCCGATAGAAGTAATTTATGAAAATGTTAAATAGCAGGGGCCCAAGAATAGAACGTTGGGGTATTCCAGTGGGGGTACTGAGGAATGGGGAGATAGCTTTTTTCCATTTGACTACTTGTTGTCTATCAGATAGGTAGCTGGTAAACCATTTGAAAGTGGTAGCGGAAAGGTTTAGGTTAGAGAGTTTGGTGAGGAGAAGGCTGTGAGAGATGGTGTCGAAGACTTGGTTAGGTCTAGTAAGAGGGTGGACACAGTAAGGCTGGAGTCACGGGCTTTGTTGATAGTTTCGAGGAAGGTAAGGGGAGCGGTGATGGTGCTGTGCCTGTGCCTGAAACCATGTTGTGTGGTGGTTAGGAGTTGGTTATTTATGAGATAAGGTAATAGTTGTGGGTGGATGCATTTTTTTAGCAGTTTGGAAATGGGGGATAGGATGGCAATTGGGCGAAAATTTTGGATATTATTATTGCTCCCACCTTTGTGAAGTGGAATAATGAAGGCCTTTTTCCAGGGTTGTGGTACCAGACCTTCTGTAATTGACCTGTTTATTAGGATGCAAGTGGGAAAGGCTATGGCATCTGTGGATATTTTTCAGAAGTAAGAGGAAATTTCATCTGGGGCATTTGAACCTGGTTTCAGCTTTTGTAAGAGTTTTTTAATAGTATTTATTTGCCTTTCCTTGTGCTTATTTTGAAAAAAAAAGTGCAATCTACCTCTCTCTCTCTGTCCTATTGATCCACTTGCTCTGAATTCAATAGCCTTCTCACCATTACATAATATATATATATATATATATATATATATATATATATATATATATATATATATATATATATATAAAACACAATTTCTCCTTCTACAATGTTTTACTCGTATATATTCTGTGCCATTCTGCATCCACCCAAGCTCTAGCTTCCTTCTAATATTTGTGGGCTATTTTAGACAGCAAATACAGCTCTAGCACATTTACTGCTATTAGAGCTTTTCTTCATACACATGTCCTTTCTAATCTACCCCCCAGATTCTTAAAAGCTTGCACGGAGTGCAGGATCGGTGCAAAAGCTCAAGCAGGTAATATGTCTGCCATGCAATCCAGGAACAGCCTGCTGGGGCATGCATGAGCGCTCCTGCACTAATCCTGCATGGACTAAGCCCTGGCATGCAAATCACCCCATTTGCAGGAGAAATCTATGCAAATGAGGTGATATTGGTTCATAGGTTCATAGGTTCGTACTAGGCTATCTGCCCTAGGGCATTTATAAGCCTAGCCAGAGTGTATGTGGCTTACACCACCCCTTAGGATGAGAATACTATGCCCTTTTAGGGTACTATGCCTCTGTCTAGTAGTGACAAAAAGATGACCCCCGGGGTAAACCTACGATCTCCCATCCACTCGTCGAGATTTCTCTTGAATAGAGTCAGTGAGGGGCTCTGCCTAACATGGACTGGGATTCTGTTCCAGAGTGTAGGGAGCCTCTGGGTTATGAATCTGTCCCTCCAGCACGTTCTATTTATTTCTGTGTTGAGGTTTAAGTCACTTGTTCTCGTGGCTCTGGTGGATTTGGATTTTCTGAGGTGGAGCATGTCCATTAATTCAGGATTGGACATGGCCTTGTACGTCAGGCACAGATCACCTCTGAGTAGGCGGTATGCGACTGAATAGAGCTGGAGTTTTTTCAGTCGGGCAGCATATGACATATGTTTAAGACCCTTTATCCTCTTGGTGAGGAATTTTTGGGGTCTTTCCAACTGCTGCAGGTGTCGGGTGAGATACATCCCAAATGGGGCATTGTACTCAATCATTGGCCTGATAAGAGAAGAGTACAGGGGCACAATGACATCTCTTGATCTAGATGTGAAACCCTTCATGATAAGGTGTGCAATATAGAAGGTCTTCCTAACCACTTTGGCAATGTGAGTGTCAAATGAGAGGTTACTGTCAACCTGGGTCCCTAGGTCCCTGATTACCTCTTCCGTACTTAATGGATTACCGCCTATGTGGTAATTTGTCGGTACCTTGTTTTTCCCAAAGGTTATGACTATACATTTTTTGGCGTTTAGCTTAAGGCCATGGCTCTGGCACCAATTATCCGTTTCTATGAGGCCTCTCTGAAGGATGTTTGTGTTCGCTGGAGTATCAATTATGGCGTCCAGTTTGCAGTCATCTGCGAACTTTGTCAGCCACAATCCTCCTATGTTTGCCTGTACCTCGGAAAAATAAATGCCGAACAAGAGGGGTCCCAGGACTGAGCCCTGTGGGACACCGCTTGTGACTGGCTTAGAGTCTGACATAGCTCCAGCAACTCTGACCCTGTGGGTTCTGTCCTTGAGCCAGTTTGCAACCCATCTTGTGACATATGGGTTTACATTTAAGCTGGTGAGTTTGTCTATGATGCCTGAGTGGGGTATTGTGTCAAAGGCTTTTGCAAGGTCAAGGTAGGCTGTGTGCATTCCAGGAAACTTGCAACAGTCCGTGCAGGACTAGTGCTATCTGCAGAAATGTACTCGGTTAGTAACCAAGTACATTTCTCTGCAAAATCCAAAACGGAGTTATGACAGCTCCAAATAAAGGCTGCATATCATGCAGTAAGCATGCCAGTGGCCAAGTATAAGGCCATTGGCATTGCAAACATAAAAATAAATACAAAAATAAGCTTTAATATTTTTTTTGCTGATCTCAGCTGTTTAAGCGTAGGGCAGCGGGGCACAAACGGGATTTGGGGGACAATAAAATAAACCTAAAATAAGCAGTCTAACTAAAATCACTATTCTGCCATGCAAGTCAATGGCAGGCAGAAGACATCCTAGCCAGTGAGTAGTGGTTGCTAAGTGGGGAGGCTCAGTGTGAGAAATGTAACTACGCATTAGCAGGCAATCCTATGCAAATGAGGGGAATGATAGTGAATCCCAGTTTTCCCCAGCATGTGACTCAGGTCCCAACAGTTTAAGAGTAGGAATAGCATGGTACAAGCCTAGGAGGTAGGTGACATCATGGGGGGGGGGGTGTCAGGCATACTGTAAGCAGATTGGAGCCCGTGGCTCAGGTTTGCTCCTAGCTTAGCACAGCTAAGGTAGGGGGTGTGTCTAAACTTTCATAGTACTCTTTATAAAGCCTAAGCGGGTGTCCATGCCATGCACCGGGTTTTACAGGAAGAAAAAAAGAGGTTAAACCAGGGAATAGCAGCTCTGTGCACATTTGAGCACTCTGCGCAGTGCGGCCCCGGGCTTAAAAAGGAAGGCAATGGGAAGGGAAAAAAACAGTAGGAAGGTAATCAAGAAGAACTAGCTTAGCTGGTAGGTGAAATGTATCAGAATCAGCCAATTACACAGGCAGCAGACCAGCCCAGACCAGAACACTACTATAAACTAAGCAAACACCTTCCTCTCTAGTTTTTCCTGCACTCTACACCACTAGTGTATACAAGCAGGGAAATTTTAACAAACAAATCTAGAACATGAGAAGGGCTTTAGCAGGCAACATAGAACAACATGTGCAAGAGGCTGAGGGTGGTGAGGATGTGAATGCTGCTCATCAACCCACAGTGAGGAGATGGAGAAGAGTGTACAGACCCAGGGTAACCTACCAGGGGCTACATGAGCTGGAGATAGTGGAGCACTATAGGGTGGACAGAGACCTCCTACAGCAAATTGTTGAGCTGTGCCGGCCACACCTGACACCCCAAACTGACCGAGGGGAACCCATCCTAGTGGATACCAAGGTATGTGTAGGACTAGGAATACTAGCCACAGGTATCTCCCAAGGCTCAACTGGGGATATCATGGGGATCTCACAGGCATCAGCATCCAGAGTATTCTACCAGTTCCTGGATGCCATGTCAGCACATCCAGAGTATTCTACCAGTTCCTGGGTGCCATGTCAGCACATGCCAGTGAGCACATATATTTCCTCAACACCCATGAGGTGTTGACCAGCAATATGCATCTGTTCCACCAAATAGCAGATTACCCTGAGGTAGTGGGTGATATAGACTGCATGCACATACACATAAAAGCACCACACGGTGATCAGGGTAGGGCCTACATCAACCGCAGGGGCATTCCCTCCATCAACTTCCAGGTCATATGTGATGCCCAGGGCATTATAATGAATGTGTGTGCTGGCTGCCCTGGAAGCTATTACGATACCCACATATGGCATCCGATGCAGCTGTACTAGAGATTTGCCAATGGGGACATCCCCTATGGTCACCTAGTGGGGGATGCTGGTTACACACGGAAGCTGTGGCTGATGACACCCATCAGAAATGCACACACACCTGAACAAGAATGCCATAATAAGGCACATGCACAGACCAGATGTATAATAGAACATGTGTCTGGGATGCTCAGATCATGGTTCCGGAGTCTGGACACATCCAGTGGTACCTTGCAGTACTCACCAGCTACATGTACCCAAATTGTTATGGTATGTGCTATGCTACACAATATGATCCTGCAGAAACAGCTGCAGCAGGAACAGCAGGGGGCAGGGCCAAACAGCCCCGCATCAATGCCAAGGCCTGCACAGGCAAAGAGTGACTCAGAGGAGGAACAACTCGAGCCTTCCCCAGTAGGCAGATGGCGGCATGCCCAGTATGCCGAGGATGCGGGAAAGAGACATCGCATAGCACATACACTGACACAGTAGTGGACCCAGGGAATGACACCTCTCTCTGACTCACACATACAGTAAAAGGGATGCCAAACATGACACTACCTGTGCTCAACCATGTATAGGGAGTGTACTATGTATATCTGACATAGGCAGCCATCCAGCACCATCCGCAGGTTTGGCACACCCTCAAGGTAAGTCAATCAACCTACCAATTGCTGAATGAAGTAGAATATGTTGCTATCTCTATCTATGGTGTGGATGTGAGCATGCATGGGAATTGGTTGGCTGAATGATATGGCAGCAGACAGTAGACACCCATAGTACACCATGACATCTGTAACACATACTGGAGTCACCATAGTAGCCAGTACTACACAGGGTAACAAAACCTACTGCAGGAAATGTGCTGCGTGATATGTGTGTCCATATGACCCACACATGCCAATCAGGGTGGTTCACATACCCAACAACAGTCTCAGCCAGCAGGACAGGTGTAGACAAACCCAAACAGAGCCTGTGCCATAGCCCCTGAATGATGGCTATGGTTCACCTCCCCCCCAGGCCTACACAGACAGACTACAGCAGAGAAGGCAGTGGGATGTTAGTTCTGAAGGGTCAGAAGTTAGACAATAATATGTAGGGCAAACAAAGCCATGATCTGTAGTACACTGGCATACCTCTAGTCAGCATGATAGTTAACAATACAGAATGAAATGGAGTACCTGACATACCAGTACAGTCATAGCAAATGTGTACACGTGTCACATGTTCCCCCTACATCCTACATAGTAATGTAATAACAGTCAGGTGTGGCCCCCAACCCTGTGTAGAAATGTAGAAATAGACCAATGTGCCCCCCCATGTAGTAATGTAATAACAGTCAGGTGTGCCCCCCAGCCCTGTGTAGACATGTAGAAATAGACTGGTGTGCCCTCCTATGTAGTAATGTAATAACAGTCAGGTGTTCCCCCCTCCTATCCTGTGTAAAAATGTAGAAATAGTTGGCTGGGCCCCTCCATCCTATGTAGAAATGTAGGAACAGTCAATGCCAAATACTTGATGGATACCCTGCAGAAACAGCATGCCACCTCTCGATGTACAATACCAAGGTCAGCACTGCAGTACAAACTACCTGGACTTGATCCACACATTACATACAGAAGGTCATACTGGGCATGCTCACACACAATCACATGAAGGCCATGTCTGCAAACACCAGTGGACCAGACATATCTGGCAGTTGCAGCTGTTAGTGCAGACACTCATCAGTATGCACCATGCATCCCTTGCACACACACTGGATAGGAATACAGACATATATGTAAAGACAACACACTATAATAAGCCAAAGGTAGACGTACATAGATATGTGGAATAGGGTGACTGTGACAAGGAGCCATCCAGGTCTGTCCCACCCAGCACACAGCCAAAGGGCCCCAAACACATGATGTTCAGATCTCACTCACTGCAGATACTAGCCACCAGTATCTGTCAGCATTGCAGACTATTGGTGCACTTGCCAGCTGTGAAACATGACTGCACAAGGAAGTAGTCATCTAGCAGCTGTATACACGTACCTGTGAATTATGACCTTGTGTGTGCCCGCATGTGGCATGTCAACCTCTAGATGAATGGGTTATGGCCCATGCACACACACTGCCCTCCCCATAGACCTACTATGACAAGCCTGCTGAGGTCATCCACTGTGAAATACACTCTTGGGAGAGTTGTAGCCCAGTAATCTCTATGGCATGTACCTTAACTTTGTATTGCTATAGTGTGATAAAATAGTTAGGTAGGAGTTCTATTCCCAGACATGGCAACTGTGTGTGTGTCTGTGTAGAGAGCAATACTGTTTAGGGTAGTCACACTCCCTACAATTCAAATGCTCATTTTTGGAAAGGCTGCTGACGTCATCCACCTAGAAATACACCCCTGGGAAAAATGTAGCCCAGTAATTTCCATAGTGCGTCCTGTAACTGCATACTGCTGTAGTGTGATAAATTAGCTAGGTATCTGTTCTAATCCCACACATGGCAAGTGTTTGTGTATGTGTCTGTGTAGAGAGCAATGGTTTTTAGGGTAGTCACACTCCCTAAAATTCAATTGCTCATCTTTGGCAAGGCTGCTGATGTCATCCACCTAGAAATATACCCCTG
The DNA here is from genome assembly GCF_019279795.1 of Protopterus annectens. Lineage (NCBI taxonomy): Eukaryota > Metazoa > Chordata > Ceratodontiformes > Protopteridae > Protopterus > Protopterus annectens. Next base: position 800,489,497 of record NC_056732.1, on the reverse strand, counting down.
GGAAGGATGTAGCCCAGTAATGTCCATAGTGCATCTTGTAACTGCATACTGCTGTATTGTGATAAATTAGTCAGATAGTAATTCTAATCCCAGACATGGCAAGTTTGTGTGCGTGGTTGTGTGACTTTGTCTGTGTAGAAAGCAATGCATTTTATGGTTGTCACACTCCCTACAACTCAAATGCTCATCTTTGTCAAGGCTGCTGATGTCATCTACCTAGAAATACACCTCTGGGAAGGATGCAGCCCAGTAATCTCTGTAGCGTGTCCTGTAAATGCATACTGCTGTAGTGTGATATGGACCTCTGAAAGGGTTCTCTACCCACCCATGGCGATTCTGGATGTTTTGTGTGTGTTCCAATGTCTCAGCAGTGAAGAATGCATTTTAGGCTAGTCACACTCAGTACATTTCAAATGCCCTACTTTGGCAATCCTGCTGATGTCATTCATTGTGAAATACACCTTTGGGGAAAGAGTTCTCCAGCAATCCATGTGATGTGTCCTACAATAGCTCCATGCTGTAATGTGATATAGACCTCTGTTAGGGGTTCTAAACCCACAAATGTTGGTTGTGGATGTTTTGTCTGTCTGTTACTGTCTGTGTAGGAAGCAATGCATTTTATCTTAGCCACATTTACTACAAGTCGGATGTCCTACTTTGACAATCCTGCTGATGTCATCCAGTGTGATATACACCTTTGGGGAAGAAGTACTCCAGTAATCTCTGTGGTGTGTACTATACATGTGTAGTGTAATAAACTAGTTTGGTAGGGGTTCTACTCCCAGATGTGACAGGTGTATGCATGTGCAACTTGTATCCTGTGTGGAGGTGGGTGTGAGTGTGTGATACTGGGGCCTAATGTGGAGTGGGTTTTGCAAATTTTTTATATGGTGGCCCTAGTATATATCACAATGTCCACCATACAGGGATAACAGATGTGAAATAGCTGAGAGGCTGGGGTGCAAATCCATACCCATACATGATATCAAGGCCAGGCAATCACAGTTAGCAAACCCAGTATTACTCAGAGCACACTCTCAACCCATGTCCCATACACACACACACACACACACGCACACACACGCACACACACGCACACACACACACACACACACACACACACACACACACACACACACACACACACACACACACACACACACACACACACACACACACACACACACACACACACACACACACATGCCTAGGCAACAGCCAGTATGTGGATAGTTCACTGCATATTGGCCACTGATAGTAACTATGTAGTGATTGCAGTAGGCTACAGAAGGCATGGCACCCTGTCCATCTGTCCAATAGGCATGTACATGCAGACAGTGCATCTTCCCTATGTTCCCCACTGGACACCTGCAACACCTGTGGTGTCATCACATGTGACCCACAAAGGACATACCATGCCTGAAAACATGCCCTGCATGGACAGATGCCAGTGACACCAGGGAATTCTGTTAGCATGCATCAATGTAGGTGCAGAGTAAACCTGCCATCCATTACCAGTTCCTGCCACAGGTGGCCAAGACTGGCACATCTGCTGATAATCTGTCTACACAACATATGCCAGACACCCAGGTATGGTTCCACATGTCACTGTACATGCATATGGGAGGTGTGCACATCCCAGACACCTTCCATATCATGGACTAAGGAACTCATACATGGCAAGTGATGCACAGCATTGACCACACACAATAGTCACCCAGGTGACTGGATGGGGAAGGATACAATACTTACCTGTGTGGGCAAATGCAGAAATCACTGCCCTGAGCCACAATGCTGACCATCGTCATGTGGCCTGATGCCAAGGTATACCCATCACCTAACCTTGTATAGCTGTCTGGCACAGTTGGCACCACACACTCTTGCAGAAATGCACCCATACATGTCAGTACTCATACCCTGTGTGTTTGTGTGTGTTGTATGATACATATAATCACATCCACACTCAATACAACCCACATTGGCATACTGAAGCATGCTGTCTGATGTCAGATACCTCCCCATACCCTTTGCCCATATCACCTCTGTATGACCCCTGTGGTGCATGTGATACCTGCACAGTATTGCGTTGTGGCAATCTCACTAGTGATGGGTTGCATTCCTGGCCCTGCCAAGTGTGTCAATGTGTGTGCATCCCTGTGAGAATGTGGCTATGTTGTCGCTGGCAACTGTACATCCAGACAGGCATGTGTACTACACCTACCATACAACTACCATATCCCTGTTGCAGATGTCACTCACCAGCACATATACATTCTGATGGCTCCACAACATGTAACCTATGTGGTGCATCCAATAACTGCATAGAAATGGGATAGCACAACACAGTCAGCAGGAGTTTGAAACCCTGTGCTGGTAGGTGTGTGACACAAACATGCTTAGATTTTACACTCCCTCCCCTCTCTGACATGTCTTTGCCTCTGTCTACCTCTCTCACTACCTCTCTGGTGGATGTGGAGGCCTACACCTTCTTTGCTTAGGCAGCAACATGTGTATTTTCAGTGAAGCACATGATCAGCAGATGGCTTCTGCACAAATTGCAGCCCTCCCCTAGCTGATTGCATGTGGAACAGCTGTGGTAACATTCCCATAGCCAATTGCATGGAAACACACTCCAATATCTAGGAACATCATGTTGGTGTTGGCCCTTTTCATTCACTGTGAGCAGGAACTAGATCTGCTTGGCAAAGAGCATCTCAGATGGATTGGGGATTTACCTCTAACAACATACACTGTGGAAACAGGGCAACACACAGGATGGGGATATGCCTGACCTGACTACAGACTGTAAGTTCTGCTATACTGCATGTGGAGTAATGTTGGTTTAACAGTGTATGTGTGGATATGGCTGTCCTACATGTTTTAATACCTGCCATGTCAGTTCTATGTTTATAAGGAATCTGCATCTGCAGGGTCATCTGCAGACTGTGCAGTGTGTTTTGCCCTTGTGTTATCCACAGAGCATGCATCTGTG
>NC_056732.1:800319005-800481505 GCF_019279795.1 Protopterus annectens | reverse complement strand
TGTCCTGTGAGTATATGACAGGTATTCCTGGTGTGCAATGTGGCACTTCATGCCCATGTACTGCACAGTCCCAAAGGGTGTACAGCCGTATGAACACCCCACAATCACACATGTGCATACATGGCCACATGCACAAACACACACATGCACACATGCATCATACATGCATCTACCTTCCACCACTTCACCAGAGTGACCCTGCAGGCAAACTAACTAACCACCAAGATGCACACAGACACACATATACAGGTGAGGTTGCACAATGATCATACACACAGTCCTCCTATTACCCATCTGCCAACATGCAGAACATATGGTACAGAACAGCATGCAGTTTAGCTATACTCAATCCATGCTAGCAACAGTATACATGTGTATGGTGCATGTGCTGTGTCTAGGTGATGCCCCTTCCCCTGGATACCACTGCACCCATGTACACAGTATTGCTGTGCACCTGTTCTGCACCCTGCCATGTACTATGCACCACAACTCACAGGTGTACAACCCATTGTGGAATGTGTAGTACTGTGTCACTTATGTCAGCTGTACCTCTCACAGCCCCTATGTGTTTCAGCAACACATACCTGGGATGATATGTGGACTGTTGTCAGTGGTGAATCCCTGATGCCTCATTTGCAGCTGTCAACATCAACAGACCATGTATGACCACTGCAGAGATGCTTATACTGACAAACATCAGAGCATACCGTGGCTATAGTGGGTGTACACACCTTTATTAATTTTACAAACACATCCGTGATCTGCCATGGGACCACAACACTGCATATCTTAGCAGTACACAAGCCTTGTATGTAACATATGTCCTGTACTTTCACATGCAGTGTCTACAGATTGTGTTATGTTTGCGGCTGCTGACAGCAATGCATACACACCATGTGGGCATATGTGTGCACACCCTTATCATGATGGTTTATCACACCTCTTGTGTGTACTACAGCAGTCACTGCTCATGGCAGGGTTATACCAGTGTGGGCCTTCTGCAATTGCCAGTGCATGTTCAGCCTACCCTACACATGTCCCCCTATTCTGCATGATTGCAAGGTCTACTCGTGCACAACCCATGGTGTTCACACAATGCCATCACTATTGAAGTGTGGGTAAAGTTATGGCTGCCACAGGTCCTGAACCTGACTATATGCAGATAGAGCCATTCCTACCATCCTTAGGATCCCTGCTGCAGTGCACTGGTATTTCATGCTGGGACCCCCCCCCCACAGCTTTTATGCAGATGTATGACAGGTAAGCCCTACACATTTGTGTCAGCTTGCAGTGTCCCATACACTGAACACCACATGTTGCAGCCTAGACCCAGCTGATAATGTGGACTACTGTAATGCCATATATCATAGTGTATCTCTGCAGCAGTTGGCATTGCCCTGCAGGTATATACACTGGTGTTGCACTGCATATGGTTGTTGTTCAGAACATGTCATTACTGTAGGCCATGTCTACCAACAGTATGTTACTCCCTGAGGACACATTCCGCAATGACAGGATGTTAGTTGTCATGCAGGTGTGTGACATACCCTTTCAATACCCCATCATGGTCGCCCCTGTGAGACCATGCATTTCACAGCAACAATACATGCACATGTACAACATGAATTCAGGGTAGGTGTGTTAGATGTGTGCATGGAATATACCATCCCCAATACATGTCCGGTGTGTTAGCATGCATCTACATAAGACATACTTACCAGCTACAGGCTGCTGCCTTGTTGTTACCCCGGATGTACTTACATAAGTGGGTGACAGATGCAATGTCAATGGCCACACCTGTGGCACTGCTACAGTTTGGGTGCAGTACTACCATACATCAACCATAAATTCCCACAATACTACCACATCTGGACATCTGTTTATCACTACAATGCAGCAACACAATATATGTATGACATGTCCGATAGGCATGATCTACCTGTACCACTACAGATATTTACACAACAGTGGTCTATTGATGTGCCCTGTGTCCTTATCTGCACGCACCTTGGCTGGTGTGAAGGTGACACCCACCTCCATGAAGGGTTCCAGTGGTCAATGGTGTTCCAGACGGGCAGGTGCCACAAGGCTGGCCAGGAGCTCCTCCGCACATGTCAGAGGGGGAAGGATGGCATGCCCCCCCCTGTGGTGAGATGATCCCCCTGGACTGTGGCAGCATGCCAACGGGCATTAAGAAGCAGTTTGCTGCAATGGTGCTGGACATGCTCAAAACTGTGGTTATGCAGGGTGACATAATTGACCCTGTGGACTAGATCATTCCACAGGGCGGTCTGCTCCTGCTGGTCATGGGCTGCCCTGCCAAAGAGAACCTGGTAGTGCTGAACCATGTGGTTGATAATGACCTCATTCTCCTCCGCTGAATACACGGGTAACCTGATGTGTGACATCTTGCCTGAAAGACATGAAGATGGAAACAGACCTGAGCAACTCATATGGCAAGGTTACCACAGTTCGTAGTACACATCTCTGCCCCCCCTCCCCCACCATATCAGCTTCAACAGACTGTACACACAACTCATTAGGTATGGCTACAGCTTAACTACCGTTTGGACAGATTGTGTATTGTACCACATCTTCTGCTATGTGATTGTAGCCATGTCCCATGTGTGGACACTAAAATTGCTGGCCTGTTACAGACTATTCACTTGCATGCCATTGTCAGGGCCACTATTGTTACATATATACCAGTGGTATGGCTGCACTGAGATTGCTGCACATCTGACAGTCTGTGTTATTGGGGGGATCTATGCATGCTGTTGGACATGTACCGGGATTGTGTAGACTATTACTACCAATAAATGTACTATAACAGTGACCCAATAACATGTATATGTTCCATTGGCTAGCTGATCCACCTCTCCACACCCATATGACCAGGATACCTGGCCACATCACATGTGTGTGCCAACCTGGGGCCTCCTCATGTACTGTTACAGAAATACCAGCAGGTGGAACCACCTAGAGGATGTTGGCCCCCCTCAGGGCACTCACCAACATGTTCCTGTCCCCCTGAGCTCAAGTCTAGGGTCTGTTCCATACCAGGCTCCACAGACACATGAGAGATGTGCTACATCAGTCCTAGGCATCCAGTACACATTCACACAGCTAACATGCTCCTCCTGCTCAGCCACTAGACCTGGCACCTTCAGGACATGGACTGCTGTTGTGAGTGGCAGTTGATGGGAGCCTTGTTCCCATTGTGCCCATATCAGGGACCATGGGGCGTCCACAACACTGGCCACACATGCCATCCACGGTGTTTACCCACCACATGGCTCACATACCACCCCTGTAGACTGTCCTATATATCTATCAATCCTGACCACCTCCATGTGTGTATCTGCCATACTTCCCCATATTCCCATTGCATACTTCACAGGCGGGGCAATGTGGTGCTATGAAGGGACTAACATGTGACATACTCGTCCATGGTGCACATCTGTGTGTATTGCTATGTGTGCTGCTGCCTCGCACATAGCACACATCACTGTGGTAGTGATATAGGGAACATGTCTTTACATATCTATCTGTTTGTGTGTGTGTTTGTACATATGTAGGCATGTGCATATAGGTATATATCTATATATGTGTAAATATATATGAATTCATATATATGTGCACACATTTATGTCTACACATGGGTATATGTATATTTCAGGACATACATGCTGATATACATTTATCCTTATATATTATATATGTGACATATGTACACATATGCATACCTATATGTGGGGTACATTCAGACATCAGCTCCACAATCTCACAACACCTTCCTGCACAACTGCACTGTTCTGTCTTGCTACAACACAGACAGGTGCCACATATGGACACGGCCTGACATTAGTGGGGTATATATGAGACCTGTTTGCAGGTAACCCTATTACACACCTATGGCATTCCGGCATGCTACATTACAGATTCACCTGGGTATCCTACCAGTGGTGGTCCATGGCTCTCACATGTCCATTATAATGGCATTACTTCCACCACCAGCTATTGGCCATGTCATATATATAATCCCCATTACACAACACACACTATGATGGCTTACATGCTGTCTGTCAGTGCTGACCTGCACAGTTAACAGCTATGGCCCTATACCCACAGGGACAAACACTATTGTCCATAGTAGTTGTTCAATTGAACATCATCACAACAACACCTGATGGCACATATAACTCAATCCACATCATCTATCACATTACGATGGAACAGGTACTACATTCTAATACATGTACATATACTTCACATACATCGTTGTGGGAATGATGCATTTATGAATGGCAGCTGCCTAGATGGCTGCGTTTTCAGCTGTTATTTTTCTGAGTTTTTTTTCCCGCTTCACTTGATCAGGTGATGGCCTCTGCACCAATCAGTGTCCTACACTTGCTAACTGCATACAGCTTGCTGTGTAGTACTTCCAATTACCACTGTCATGGCAACCACCTACTATAAATCCCTACATCATGTGGGCTTGGTCCCTTTACCTTTCCTGTGTGATGGACATCCTTCCTGTGTGTGGGCATCAGTGATACAGACAGCAGTTAGCAATACCTCTTCCAGGGGAACCGGCACATTCAGGCTAGCTACATATTTGTAGGAGGTTCCAGAACTACAGACAGAGTGTGAGTAGAATTGTGTTATGCTTTGTATAGTACTGGTGTTACAGGGTGTGTGTGTACATACTAGTTTACCTTGGAATGCAGTCTTTCTGCATAGCTCTCAACTGCAGGCTTATCCCTGTTGGTGGCCAGAGGTGTGCCTATCATGTTTTGTCTGTCCACCACACAGGTCCTGTGTCAGATATTTCACTGGCAGTGTGTGTGTTGAGTGCTATAAGTACATGGTTTCATCCATTTATGTTTCTAACCTCAATTCCCTGGCTAAGGGTATGTTGCAGACTATCCTGTAACACCAGCAACTTGCTTAGTGTATGGCAACAGATTTCCACATATGGGCCTGTGTTCCAGCTTATGTCCTCCAACTACATACCAAGCTTTGCACATATGACATGCTGTCATGGGTTGTTCTGTAGTGGGCTGTGTGTATACCACACTGCCATTGCTGCCATCAGTCCACTGTTGTTGTATCCCCCGCACATGCAGTGGTGCTGGGGCCATATATGTGTGGGCTTCACCTACACAATACATGTGTGCCCTTATGCACTCCAGAGGCCAGTGTATATAACAGTGGTATATGGCCCTGTAGTATTGAGTCTGGGGGAGATGCACCATAAATGACCTAGGCTGTTACAAAATGTGGGGGGGGGGTATCAGGGGTGAGCTTCCTTAAGGTATCTGGATGTACAGTACCCTATACTTCACCTATATTTACATTGCTCACATATATTGGGTTAATGCAGGCCTACTGCCTCCTGCCATACAGACTGTTCTGTTTGTCAGTGCGCTTGTGATGGTGTCAGTTATGCCTTGTTATGTAACAGTTACATCCCATTTGGTCAACTGAAGTCTTTACCACCTAGTGATTTTGTACAGAGTGTAGATAGAGGCTGCTGCACTATACACCTGCATTACATACTGTTGATTGTTTGGTATCCTGTGGCCCAGTCTGTCTTTGCTATTGTACAATTTGTAGGCTTTGGCCTGGACAGCAACAGTTGTAAACCTTTCCAGACTACTGTATTAGTATAGCTGTTTCACAGTTGCATTACTCTCTGTTTATATGGATGTCAGTGTCTGAACAGCTACATGACATGGTATATAGTACTGTAATAATACACAAATAAAGGCTTTCCATTTCTACAAACCTGTGTGTAGTGTTTTATCTATGACCTCTCTGTGGGTATATGTTGCAGGCAATGACTGTAATTTGTTTGGGTGGCCCATACAGTGTCCAGTTATTCAGGTGTGAACTGTAGGCATAGTGGCTGTTCCATATTATATGCACCTTCTACATATATATCTTACTGTACATATCTCTGCATGTGTATGTGTAGTCACATCTCTCTCTCTCTCTCTCTCTCTCTCTCTCTCTCTCTCTCTCTCTATGTATCCTGGGAATGTTGATAGCTTCCAAATGTTACATTCCCTATGGGAGCCACACTGTACTGCATGATATGTTACCAATACCAGCCTGACATCATACAGGTAGGTTGTAATACTGTTAGCATCTTGTGCCCATGTCATGTCAGGTCCTGCTTATGGAATCTGTAACACTTGGTAGTTTATTGCAGGGCAGACATGTTTGGCTGTGGTGGGGGGGTATGCCTATTCGTACATGACGTATATTGTTTGGGGCGTCTCAACCCCATTAACGGTGCATGTGGACATATTTGTTTTTGTCAATCTACCATTGCTAAGTACAGATGTGTGGCTATATATATATATATATATATATATATATATATATATATATATATATATATATATATATATATATATATATATACATATATATATATATATATATATATATAAATATATATGTATATATATATATATATATATATATATATATATATATATAATCTGCATATATAGATATGTTGCATCTGTTTAGATATTAATATATTTACACACACACATACATCTAGATGTTGGTATACATTCTCTGTACTGATGCATGACTGGGCTTGATGTTATGTTTCTGAATACATCAGATTTATGCATATCTGGCATGGCGTAGCAGTAAATCATGTTGTCTATGGTGTGCAGGGTCCTGCATTGCAGCCTTGCAAAGGCTGCTTATTTTTTTGCTGGGCAGAACACAGGCCATTGGATACAGAGTGATTAAGGCACTTTAAAGCAGTTGTAGGTTGGTTTGCACGTGTTTGTGCAGCGGTAAGCAATGCCAACTTCCCGTTACAGTTTCTTGTACTCAGTTAGCTTCTACATTGCTTCACCTGTGTAGGCAGTGCTTACCTCCATGCAAAAACACTTAAACATGGTTACTAGTTCTTACATATGCTTACTACTGCTTATTTGTTCTTAAACCTGCTTACTAGTGCCTAATTCATTATGACACTGACATTTAACATGTGCATTTTCTTCAGTACTACAGTTCATAAATATATGTTATGTAGTAGGTTTTGCAACAAAAATATTGGTTATAATGTGCTTTGCCATGTAAGCTAGACTGTGTTGCAGTGAGACTCGAACCAAGGAATGCCTGCTCATTAGGCGAATGCTCTGAGCACTACACTCTTGCTGTGCTGCTTCATTTACATATAGCTTCTTTGTTATCTTCTTCAGCCTTTTAAGCTGCTTTAACCATAGCTAAGCGATGGGCACACCCACGCACCTACGGTTAGCTGTACTCGGATTTTTAAAAGACAATGAAGGGGTTTCTTCATTTAATTTTTATGTACTGCTGCTGTTGTATACATGGGGAACTGTTGGTGGGGATATGCGGACACCTATGAGTGGTCTTGCTCATTTCTTACCATTTACTGCTATTCTACATTGCAGGGGCATGTTTATTCTGAGTGCTCTGCTCTCAGACATGCCCCCTGCACTCGTACATGCTCCGTGGAAGCCTAGGAGCACGGGCAGCATGCCTTATTAATATTCATGGCGCGCTACTGTCCTGCTCCTAAATGGGCGCTTCCGTGCAGGACTAAGCTAGCCCTGCATGGAAGTTGAGTAAATCCAGGGGTACTTCTTAAGACACAACAATCATTTCTCTAAAAACTTTCCTCACAAACCTTTCAACTTTTTCCCCACCCAGCACCGCCACATCTATATTTTTCCTCCTCATGTATTACATACAGAAATCAATCCTTTACTACCTTCTTCATCTTGCTGTATATATCTCAGTGTAAAACAGTGTTCCTTTATTAGTTTTTACAGTTTGGTAGAAATCTTATTACATAGTACAACATACTATTCATTTATTAGAGTCCATACTGTAGAACAATATTCAGTATGCAGTATAAATGCTTTTACTGTGTACTCTACCACAAGACATTAGAAAATGTATTGTTAACTTTGCTATAATTAATCCTACAACTGTTATATTTGATTATATTACTGATTCTTAATGTAAATTACTTTATAACCAATTTCTTATATTACCTTGTATCTTTTTTTACTTGACTGTTATCCCTACACTGAGACTGAAAATGATCAACTTGAATCAATGTTCTGTTCTAGTCAACAAACTCACACATAAAGAATAAATAAATAAGACAATAATAATAAACTAGATGATACAGTTTTCTAACTTTACTTGCCTCCAACTGAAAATCACACATAGACTGCAAACAGACAAAACATCTAAGACTTGGGATAATTTTATCACCATTTCATTTATCTAAATATTTTCAATCTGTCCATCATTAAAGGAATACCATCTCTTAATGAAAATAAGTGACACTACCTCCCAGTATTAAAAAAATATATGATTCACTGTCCCACTGTCACAGAACTCTGTGCACAAATACACACCCTGTGTACTACTGCAAAACTATTTAAAAGGATATTTGAACAAGAGCTGCAAGGATATATAGAAAATATGCTACACTTGCCAGTAAACAAGATGGCATCAGAGAGAACGGCATAAGCACAGCTAAGTTGCATCTTGATCTTGCTAGCATGTTGTGTCCTTTTAGACTTTGTTCCGGCCTTTGATACCAGGAGCCACCACAACCTCACTATCATTCTAACTCAGCAGGTGTTGAAAATATTGAAATAATCTTTAACAGAAACTTTAAAGACATGTTCTTCAGAGCTAAAATACAAGCCCCCTATCTTCCCTTTGCGAAATGTGCAGCAGAGTATCAAGATTCATAGACTGATACTAGGCTAATGACTTAGGGGGGCCTTTCTAGGCCTAGACAAGTTGTCCTGAAAGAATAATGATATCCTGTATCCAAATAAGACATTGAGGGCCAAGTATATAAAAGCTACCTCTGTCCAAAAGGGATATGGGTGCCAAGCCCAGTGTAAATTTCCTGTTCCCCATCCACTGGTCTAGGTTGTGCCTGAACTGGGTAAGACAGACTCAGCTTCACAAGGATGGAAGCCTGTTCCATCTGTCCCTCTAGCATTTTATGTTTAAGTCACACACAAAATTCAGGTCCCCAGACCTTGTATTTCTGGTACTGTTTGACTTATGAATGTGTTGGAGATTCATAAATGTGAGGTTTATGGATACCTTGTAAGCCAGGCATAGATCACCCCTCAGCAATCTACAGGAGATTGAGTAGAGGGAAAGGGCTTTAAAGCACCCTGCATGAGGCAGGTTTGTTGCATATGCATGGTCAGGTACATATCAAAGGGAGCATTGTACTGCATGATTTGTCTGATAAAGGTGGAGCACACTGAGATAATAACCTCTCTGTACCTAGATGCCATGCACAGATCTATCACTGGGCCCCGACTCGTTTCTGTTTAAATAAATTCCTTATGTACAAATGCAACAGTTGCTATTTTACACTAACTGAAATGGTAAATTTAACTTAATCTCCAATTGTCTTCTATTAAAAAGGATCTAGAAAATGCCAGCCTACAAATAACTATATAGATACAAAATAGACATCCGATACTGAATATTATACAAACAAAATTCATGTTATTTGGCAAATGCAGAAGACAAAAGTCACAGATTAACAAGGTATTGCATATTCTGATCCTCATGCATGAACTTAGCTGACACTTTTAAATACCAAGGACTTCACTCTGGGTTAACCTCTTCTGCTTTCCACCAATGGACTGTGAAGTAGATCAGGGCTCCATTCTAGATTCTCTTCCTTCCTCTGTATGCCTTCTGCCCCTGGCAGGTGTTATTCACTAGAGGATTACAATATCACTTTTTCACCAAACCACTCAGCATACGACAGGGTATACATTTGTGACTGACTGGCCAGTAACAGCCTAAAGGTTAAAATATACGAAGCAGCAGCAATGGAGTCTCACAGAGGCTTAGCTACCTTATATGGTGCCAGGAGCAGTTCTCTTATCTGATATCCCCAACTCTAAAATTATGAGAAAAATGAAGGTCTTCTGCTGAAACTGGAGGAAAAGGATTTGTTATTTTTTATTATTGAGTAATATAGTTTTATTGATTAATTAATTACTAGTAAATTCTGGGTAATATTAATAATGTGTACATTTTAAAACCTTATAAAAAATGTTCTCATTTGATGACAGCAGATAATCTCTCTGTAATAACATTTCTTTTAAGCATTCCCATCTATCAAAATTCTTCATTTTTGAAAGCAATCCTGGAGAGCTATTGTAGTTCCCTTTCACCAAATATGTTTTTACCATATTCAATGGCTACTGTTGTAATGTAAATAGCAATTTAAAAATGTTGTTTTCCTATAAATAGCTGACACTAGAACTGCTTTTGAATGTGTTTTTTTATATAATTTAATGGTAGAATAGTTAGTAATAGAGGGTGACCAAGTATGTGCAAATCTCAAGAAGCTAATAGTGTTCTCCAAATATTCAAAAAATATAATTTCATTGTGTGTCCTTGTGTATCTCTACTTTTACATATCAAGTCCTCATTTGTCAAATTCTGATGGAATTCCTAGCTCTTGCCTGGTTTTATTATGCTTTGAAAACATGTCATTCTTGAGTTGATCTATAGCAGGCACATTTCCTTCATCCTTTGTTCTATATATTAATGTGTTTTGTCATTATAAATTACTCAACACGTTTTCCACAATTGCGCTATGTTTTGTTTATTTTCTTTTTTGTTTAGTGTGTTTAATAGCTGTAAGTTGACTTTGCACAGTGCTCAGATACTAGCACTTAAAGAATGTTGAAGTTGAAAGGGCTACACTTACACAAGAATACAAGGAAAACTAGGCACTGCAAGGTAGATTTCTATATTCTTAAGAAGAGAAGCTAGGAAAGCAATAAAAAAGGGTTGCTTTCTCATCATGAATATAGATTATTAATACATGTTTATCTCTCTGCCAGAACCTAAGCATTAGTACAAGCATTAGTAGTAAATTTTGCACTTTCATGACACTTTAAACAGACAGCATCAAACATTCGTAAGCAAAATTTGCATGTTCATGGCACTTACTTTAAAGTGACAGCATCACTACCTTATATTCCACAAAGCCATCTATGCAGCATTACCTTATATTCCACAAAGCCATCTCTGCATCACTACCTTATATTCCACAAAGCCATCTATGCATCACTACCTTATATTCCACAAAGCCATTTACACATCACTACCTTATATTCCACAAAACCATTTATGCATCACTACCTTATATTCCACAAAGCCATCTATGCATCATCACGATCTTATATTCAACAAAGCCATCTATGCATCATCACGATCTTATATTCAACAAAGCCATCTATGCATCACTACTTTATATTCCACAAAGTCATCTATGCATCATTAACTTATATTCCACAAAGCCATCTACGCATCACTACCTTATATTCCACAAAGCCATCTACGCATCACTACCTTATACTCACAAAGCCATCTATGCATCACTACCTTATATTGCACAAAGCCATCTACGTATCACTACCTTATATTCCACAAAGCCATATACGCATCACTACCTTATATTCAACAAAGCCAGCTATGCATCACAACCTTATATTCCACAAAGCCATCTATGCATCACTACCTTATATTCCACAAAGCCATCTATGCATCACTACCTTATATTCCACAAAGCCTTCTATACATCACTACCTTATATTCACAAAGTCATCTACGCATCACTACCTTATATTCAACAAACCCATCTATGCATCATCACTACCTTAAATTCTACAAAGCCATTTACACATCACTACCTTATATTCCACAAAGCCATCTATGCATCATCACGACCTTATATTCAACAATGCCATCTATGCATCACTACCTTACATTCCACAAAGCCATCTATGCATCACTACCTTATATTTCACAAAGCCATTTACTCATCACTACCTTATATTCCACAAAGCCATTTACGCATCACTACCTTATATTCTACAAAGCCTTCTATACATCACTACCTTATATTCCACAAAGCTATCTACGCATCACTATGTTATATTCCACAAAGCATTCTATGCATCAATACCTTATATTCTGCAAAGCCATCTATGCATCACTACTTTATATTCCACAAAGCCATCTATCCTTCTGGTGAGTAGCAACCAGTCCACTCCACAGTGCTCTGTTATATAAACTTAAACAACCATAGTACTGCTACACAAAGGCAAGAAAACAAAAATAGTAAAATTCCAGCAGGAGCATGCAGGCCATTTGGAACACAGATTATAAGTATTTTATTTCTAGCTTGTTTGTAAAAAGGAATAGCATCTTTTTAACCCCTGTTTCTAAATGCATGGGTTCTCTGCCATTTGATATAAAATATTATGAAGCTCTGCAGATATCCAAAACAGGTGTCTAAAGCTATAAATATCTAACAATTTAGCATAAAAAATAAGTGCCATGAGCTTCTGAGAAGCTTTATCCTACAGTCCTGAATTTGTATCCTGCAGTCTCTATTTAAATACTGCATGACTCTGAGCTAGCCACTTAATTAGAGAATACAGACAGCTCATTCAAGAAATGAGGCAACGGTGTAAGGGGTTTTCATGACTAACAAAAGCGTAAAAAAAACTAAAACAAAAAGTAATATTAAGTGTAAGCAAAACTTCCCTATACAGCTTAGACTAAATGAAAAATAAGTTTTACTGCGTAAACCCAAACATTTTCAGTCTATGATTTCCACATACAAATTACATTCCTGATATTCACACATATGTTTCTATGTATATCGTGTTGAGAAAGTAGAACTGAAGACAGAATTTCATTAGTATATACAACATTCCTACACATATTTACAATTTGGAATGTTGTTAACTGTTTAAATGTCAGAAATTGCAGCTTTAGCTATTATTTTAATGAAATGCAAGCACCACTCAGTGATCACAAATGTATCTTTATTCTCAAAGTTCCATTTTATTTTTTTTGTTGTAAATGTGGTTTACAAAAGAGAACACACTGCAAGAAATTACTGAGTAAACTATATAGTTAAGCAGTGTAAAACTGTTGCCTTAATGACTAGGAGGGTTGTGGCTAAAAATGTCCATGTGGATCAGTTTTTTCTGATTGCAAGGACTGCAATTGTGATTCTCATGATTACAAGACTATGACAGCAAATGTCTTAGGTATAATACACACAAACACATATATATATGAGTCTACTTCAGAATATTGAAACCGCATGTAAGCGAATTCCATTTCATCGAGATGACAATATTGAATCTTCATTTAAGCGAAACCTTAAATTAGAGTAAACATTCACTGGGAAACTAACCACTTGGCCATCAGGACAATATACACATAAGGAAGTGATTAAAGCCCACCAAAGTGGGGGGTGTTGCCCCCTGCTCCCCTTAAATATGAGTACCAGCTCCAAGATAATCGCACTTCAATGGGGAAAAGGGCAAATACCTCCAGGATGGCAAAGTGGTTAGTTTCCCATAGAACGTTTTCACTGGTTTAAGGTTTCATTAAAATGAAGATTCAGTATTTTGGTTGTCATCTCGATGAAACAAGATTTGCTGATATGGAGTTTTGATATTCTCGGGTAGACTCATATATATGTATGTATGTATATATATATATATATATATATATATATATATATATATATATATATATATATATATAGATATGGATAAACAGATATAGATGAAACATATGCATTGGAGTACTAACTTTGGTCAACTGATGGCTACTCAACAGCTTTCCTGTCAGCTTAATTTGTTTGACAGGAAAACTGCTGACTTTTTTGCATGATCACTATAATAACAGGTTTGGAGAATATATCCTTTCCCTGGTACTGTCTGATCTCAGAGTTAGTGTACTTAATTAGCAGGGGTGTATTTGTGCTGGAGGGTTTTCTCTCCACCAAAAAAAACATCTTTTTAGCTTGCATGCTCTAAGGTTAAATCTGTTTGTATGTATACAGTTCAGTCAATTTTTTTCACTCTTTTTCTCTCGATTTTTTTAATGTTGATCTGCTGCAGGTTTCATTAACTTCAGTAGATCTGTATGTATGCATTTTTTGCATGTATGCATGTATAAGTCTTTGGTTGTGCTATCTTAGGTTATTCTCCCTACTCTGAGGTGTAGCATCCTCAGACATTGAGCAGGATTATAGGGGGGGAAACTCCCATCACTGCAGGGCACATGGAGTAGAACTCTTATGCTAAAGTGTTTCACAGAGAATTCTGGAATTTGCTGTTTGGAGCCAGAATTACACTTACCTGTAACAGCATGGAGGCTCCCACTATTTGGCAGGGCTAACATCTATGATATGGAATTGAATCTGTCCACTTAAATAGTCATAACATAAATAAACAAATAAGCATACAAGTATACCAGACTGTTATCATATTCTGTCTCATAGGTTCATAGGTTCATAGGTAGGTACTAGGCTATTGGCCCTCGGGCCTATATAAGTCTGGCCAAAAAGGTACCCTGACTTTCGCCACCCGAGAAAATTATTTTCCTGTGCCCCTGTCGAGCAGAGCCACAGAGGTGATCCCCGGGGTGAATTTCATATGTCCCATCCAATCATCAAGATTTTTCTTGAAGAGTGCTAATGAGGAGCTTTGTTTGATATAGATAGGTAGTTTGTTCCAGAGTATGGGAAGTCTCTGGGACAGGAATCTATCCCTCCAGCATGTTCTGTTTATCGTGGTAACAAGGTTTAGGTCCCTAGAGCGTGTACCTTGGAGGGATTTATATTTCTTTAAGTGGAGCATGTTCAACAGCTCTGGGTTTGACATAGCTTTGTATGTTAGGCAGAGATCACCTCTGAGTAGGCGATATGCAATGGAGTAAAGTTGGAGGTTTTTGAGATGGTGCATAGGGCATCTGTTTGAGGCTGGTAATAATCTTTGTGAGGCATTTCTGCCGCCTTTCCAGTTGTTGTAGATGTCTTGTGAAGTACATACCAAAAGGGGAGTTGTACTCTATAATGGGACTAATGAGTGATGAGTAGAGGGGAACAATTACCTCTTTTTCCTTGGATGAGAAACCTTTTGCGAAGAAGTGTGCCACGTAGAAGGATTTCCTGACTACTGTGACGATGTGATTATCAAAAAAGAGACTACTGTCCACCTGTGTCCCAATGTCTTTTATCACACTTTTGGTGTTAAGTAGACTACCACCTATGTGGTAGTTCATGGTTACAGAGTTTTTACCAAGGGGGATGACAATGTACTTTTTGGCATTGAGCTTGCGGCCATGGCTTTGACACCAGGCATCTGTCTCAGTGAGGCCCTTTTGTAGGATGTCCACATCATTATGCATTTTGATTATGGCTCCTAGTTTGCAGTCATCTGCGAACTTCATTAGCCAAAGACCTTCTGTGTTAGCCTGTACTTCAGAGAAGTAAATACCAAATAGGAGAGGACCCAGGACTGAACCCTGTGGTATTCCACTTGTCACTGGCCTGAAGTTGGATTTGGAGTCTGCTACTTTCACAGTGTGGATTCTGTCAGTGAGCCAGTTGGCAAACCATCTGGTGACATAGGGATTTATAGCTAGTTTAGTGAGTTTATCTATAATTTCAGAGTGGGGGATGGTGTTGAAAGCCTTGGCGAGATCTAGAAAGGCTGTGTGAACCACTTTACCCTCGTCCTTGGCTTTGGTGACTGCTTCCAAGAAGTCTATCAGGTTTAGGAGACATGATCTGCCTTTTACAAACCCAAACTGGGTGGGGTCCAGAGTATGGAGATTACCAGTGTCTTTGTTTATAAGTTCCATGATGATACATTTCATGGCCTTGCAGACCAGGCTCATCAGGCTAATGGGGCAGTAGTTCCTGGGGTCCATGGTGGCTTCCACTTTATGCAGTGGTATAACTGTCACTGTGTGCAATTCAGTGGGCACAAAGCCTGAGGTGAGGCTCTGATTGAACATGGTACTTAGATAGGGTGCCAGTTCATTCTGTAGTTTGTGTGGAACGCAGCCTGGGATGTTGTCAGGTCCCATGGATGCTGTGTTCTTGGCTTTGGAGAGTGTGGTTTTTACCTGTGCAGCCATGATTACAGGAACTTTGCATTCTTCCGGTATAGAGATGGGCTCTTTATGAGGTGAGAGGGGGGTGTAAAGTTAGCAATGAATCTATCTGCCAGTATGTTGGCAATATCAGTTGGTTCTGTATATTTAGTTACATTGTGTTTTAACTCAGAGCAGATCTGAGTGTTGTCATTGAGATTCTTGCTATAGCTGTAGAATGCTTTGTGGTTGTCTTTAGAATCAGTGGCGATTTTATTTTCATAACTAGCTTTGGAGGATTTTATGTGGGATCGCAGCTTCTTACTGAGGCTGACCGGGGAGTTCCTCCAATCAGTTTCTTTCTTCTGTTGTAGAATTTGTTTATGGCAGGAGACCACCAGATTCCCTTCCTTTTTTTGGAGGATAGCATCTTGGTTCTGTTAGGGATAGCATGATCCATGCACTCATGTAAGTGCTTCTAAAGTGCATTTCTCTAGGATTCAGCAGTCGTACCTCTATTGTCTGTCAGCATGGGGTCTCTCCCCTATATCATTTATACATTATGACAACAGCATAAAGGTTGCAGAATCTCCTGCTGTAGATTTGGCATACAGAAATATAGCTTAACACCAGACTGTACTTTATTAGCTATACAGATTTACACACATTGTTCTTAGACTTTACTCAAAACATAAAAGTTGTGCACCTAATCATCATTCTAACAAACTGTGAGGCAAGAGATCCGTGCAGTTCCAAATCACTATTCTTTAAATACACAGAAATAAACTACCTGTTTGGAACACATCATATCAGACTAGTATAGCGAAAGCACTTCTAGGGGAGATCACGCACACACATATATTTATATATATATATATATATATATATATATATATATATATATATATATATATATATATATATACATATATATATATATATATATATATATATATATATATATATATATATATATATATATATATATATATATATATATATATATATGTGTGGTCACACTTCCCAGATAAATGTCAAATATATATGTACACATATGCCTACCTACAGGTTCATATTTATTAGGCTATGCAGAAGAAACATATGAAACTACTTGCCTTAATTAATGATTATGGCAATATAGTCATTAAAGGTTGCTGTTTTACTTCTGTTGCAGCCCAGTGGTATGGAAACTCATTTTCTGTTTAATCCTATTTTTCTGTCCAGAATATGTATCTTTCCTGGATATATCTCTATTCCATTGGAATATTTGGTTTAAGAAATATTCTGTGTCGATTTGTTTCTATTCTGTTATATATATTTTATTATAAAGCATTGGTCTACCTGTATGTCTGCAGTGCTAATGATTTTTGTTCAGTTCCTTAACAGCATTTTAGAAGTTCAGTTTTAGTTTCACTGCTCATGATATATGCTTTATTGCAGCCTCTTATCACCATATACTGATATATTGATCTTCTGTACTTTTATGTAAGCTGCTTTGTGATTAATGATCACATATCCATATTTTAATGCACTTCTAAATGTGACATTTCAGGTTTCAAGTTACAGCTTTCACTGCTGATGATATATACCTTATTATGGTCTATTATCTTTACATCCTGACATATTGATTTGTTGTGTTATGTTTTTAGCTGTTATGTGATTAGATATCCATATTTCAATGTTGGCATAAAGTGCATTGCACTCTACAGCTAGTGATAAATGGCCTATTAATTTAACTCTTGCATAATCAAACATTTAACAAGAGATCTTGATGAGATAAGTAATAGAAGCCTTAGTGTGCTGCCGTCCATACTGCTGAGGGCTGTGTGTTGTATTGTTCCCATTATATCAAAAAGCTTCAGTTTGATTACACAAATAAGATTCTGCATTTTGTCATTTACCATTGTCTTTGTAATACTTGTATAATCTTCCAGCAGAATTTTGAATGTGCTATATCTTTAAAGAATAAACTTGTACACTCATGGAGTACTACTTTCCCCAACAATATTCTTTATTTTCTCTTGTTTTGTTTATTATTTCAGTAAACTTTCTGAGTTCTAGTGCTGCACCTTCTCTGAAATAAACAATCTTTCTGTACATTCTGCTCATCACAATATTGTTTTATTATGTCACCTAAGGTAGAAGTGAGTCATCCTATCCAGTCTGCCCAATTAAGTACATGTAGCATTCTACCGACTTTTCATTCCTCTTTCCCTTGTTAGAATTTCTATACCTGCACTTATCATCTAGAATGTATCAGTGGGTTCTGTTTCCATCTTACTTTCAAGAAGTTCCTTCATAAGCCAAGAACTCCCTCTGTGAAGAACTTTAATACAGGAAAAAATGGCCCCTGCAATATCCTACTGGTACCCCCTCGTCATTTTTGTATCCTTCCTTTTCGAGATGGCTGCCTTAAATCCCCTTGACTTGGTGCTGCAAACCCACATCATGTCTTCACAGTCTCCGAATCTTTCATTTATCTGTTTTTATACTATCTTATCCAATAGATTTGTGCTACGCTTCATTTGTTGTCATATCATACTATTAACCATCATGTTTTACCCACTTTCAGAAGAATTCCCCCACCATCAAGACTGCCTAATGCATTCTCCATTTCAACTTAGTCAAGCATCTCACATCATATTATGTTTCCTAGCAACCATTTTTCTGACTAACAACTGAAACAGCGTCTGTTTTGAAGACTGGAGACAAGCCAGACTACTTTCATCTTTCAATGAGCTTAGTAAGCACAGTTTTAAAACAGAATGTTTGAATACTACCAAACTGTTGAAAAATCGAGCACATCCTCACAGGGGAGAGCACACTTAGCACTGCACATTTGATTTTTAGCTATTACATGGAGGGTGTTCACCTATGTATCCCAGATAATTGCTGTTTTTCTTTTCTGGTTGCTTTCTGTTATACCTTGATTATTGTCATAGTAAATGGATGGTGGTACCTTACCGTACCAACAGAACTTCCTCATACTCTCATGTGCCACACAACTGAAACTCTAGGGCAAGATTCCAGAACCTCATAATTTAAGACCCAGAAAGATTAGATGCATGCTTATGTCTACTGTGGCCGACATACGGAATAAATCTTTACTTCCTTACAAGTCACCTGTCTACAAAGATGGGTGACATCCTCCACATCCGGAATTTTGAAATTGTTTAGGCGGCAAAAGGTGTATCTCTAGGTTGTATAGCCACAACATATTAAATCGTACTGTGGTAACAAAAACAAGGCAGCTCCTGCTCAGTCTTTGGCCTAAAAACAAAAGAAATTGGGATTCTGAATGCATGTTATTAGTGAAAAATAAACCCTTATGACTGAGGCTTTGACTGCACGTCTTTAGAAAGAACCTGACACTTGAAAAAGTAAGTTAATGTGCTGAAGAACTATCTACGTGTATCCCTATGTCCCTGACTAATGAGTCATATCTAAGGGGTGTGTTGTCAATGTGATAGTTTCTTTTTCTTTTTTTCTTTCTCTCTCACTCCTTTCTTTTTTTTTTTTTTTTCATTTTTTCTGAAATCATGATATCATCTGCTGATCAAAAGCAAAGGAGGAATCCATAGCACTGTTAAGATAAATTTATAAGAATAAAAGCACACAGGTTATGCAGCTCTTTCCTATCACCAAAGAAAAAATCCTGGCTAAACATTAAAAGGGCAATGCATATAGGTCATTCAGGAACTTAATCGGCAATTTCTTAAACAGCTAATAGTAGAACTGATAATATGACTAACGATCCTGTGTTAATAAGTCATGAGAGCTGTATATAAGAACTATTCTGTAAATGGAGAGATGTCGGCCTCCTTCACAAAACAATATGAGCATCAGAGGCTGCCTCCATCAATTTTTCAGCTTTATTTCAAATGCATGTAAGAAATATGCAATAATTTCTGAAAAAAATCATAATAACTAGTAGATGTGGTACAATGTGCAAATCCCATCAGAATGCATTTACAACAGAAACTTCACATCAAAAAGTTCACCCCCTGCAATATGAGGCTAAATTAAAAGCAAGCAACTTTATTTGTACTGTACAACAAAAATGCAGCATTGTTTCTTCTCCTTTAACTGCTGTTTAATGTAGTTTATCCTTTGCCATATCTTTGTTGCCTCGGTGGTACAGCGGTAGCATTGTTACCTCACAGCAAGAGGTTCTTCTGTTCGATCCATTGCTGGAGTGCCTTCGGTGTGGAGTCTGCATGTCCTCCCCATGGTCGAGTGGCCTCCGAAAAACATGTGTGAATGGGTGTGCCTTCGCTGAAGGTTGGGCGTCGGGCTGGTAACTCGGCACCATAAAAAATCTACTGCCAATCATTAGCGGGCCGGATTTTTATGATTACTATTACAAAATGAAATGCTGTCCCTATATTTTACCACCTTTGCATGAATTCAGCAAATTCAGTGAGAGCAATGTTTAATGTATATGGCCATATATTATTGGCTCTGTGCATAAAGGGCTAAAGCCTTAACAGTGACACAGGTCATGTTTGATTAGCAACTCAGGTGTTGGAAAATCATGGGGAAAGCAGGCAGGGGAGAGTAGGAGTAAATTGCAAGCACTAGCTTGCCTACTTTGGAGAGGGGAAAATGCAGTATTGGTTTTGCCACATACAAGTTGACAACATAATTACTACTTATATATATATATATATATATATACACACAATTTATATTTGTTTCCTACAATAATTTGTCCTATTTGAGTAGTTCATAGGTTAGTACTAGGCTAACTGCCCTTGCGAGCCATTTTTTTTTTAAGACTAGCCAGTTATCCCCTGTGAGAGTCAAACCCTGTACCTTGTGCTTGTAAGGCAAACACCTTAACCATTAGGCCACCCTCAGTTGATTTTTTGACAGGCCAAGCCTGTACGTAACTCATACAATTGCATTTTCCTTATTATTTTCATTATTCTTTTATTGTATGCATATTACTTTTTTTTTTAACTTACTACATTTACCTGTAGTTTAGCTGCCATATTCTTATCCCTGATTTGCTGCAAATGTGTCATCATGCCCTTCCCACATCTACACATTTTCCTTTCTATTTTATTCTTTGTTATATAAGGCTTGGTTGATACAACGTGTGAAAGCTACCAATGTACTTTAAACTTTAAGGTGTAACACCCCAAAGCAAACCTCCTATATGGGATCTGCTTCATGCCCTTCCCTACTGTAATCTCTGCCCCATTCATGTCTCTTCCACTCATGATTATTATTATTATTTTTTTTTTATCATCACAGTCCTTATGTAGTAATCCTGATGTTGTATCAATCAACTCTCCATGTTTTATTTAATATGCACATGTATCTATTTATTTATTTATACTTTGTTGACTGGCTTAATCCCACTAGGCTAATGACCTGTTTTCAGGAGAGTGTCTTGATTAATTTCTCCAAGTATTTTGAGTTTCTAATACCATGACAGGAAAGGACCCCGTTCCTAAGTCAAAGTATGATTAAGTTTATGAAATTTGCATGATTTCAATCTTTGCTATTAGCCAAAAGTGCTCTTTACAGCACCAGCAGTATGCCCAGAATTGATTCCTTCTGCAATAAATATGGAGTTACATGTATCGGTGGCATATCTAACTATGACAGTAAATTATTTTTTATGAGACCAATTGTTCCTACTACTATTGGAACTTTCTGGGTATCCTTCTTCCACATTGTACTTATTTCTGCCTGCAAATCCTGATATTTTATGACTTTGTGTCAATCTTTGTGTAAGATACTGTAATCATTGGGTGTAGCAATTTCAATGATCAATGCTACTTTTGTCTTCTTTTCACAGACTACTATATCTAGTTTTCTCGCATCTATTTTTTGAACTGTTGGTAATGGGTGATCCCATGTGATATAAACTTCATCATTTTCTATAATGCTTTGCGGCTCATGTTTCCAGTACTTCACAGGTACTTCAGTATTGTAATGTTTGCATAATCTCCAATGCAAGTCTTGCCACATTATTATGCCTTTCTCTATACAGGCCCTCTGCCATTAATGTATCACACCCAGCAATAAGATGTGTGACTGTTTCCAGTTCTATATTACAAAATCTGAAATTTTCTGTTTCTCCCACATGTTCAATAGACTTTGTAAACCAATGTGTACGTAGTCCACTATTCTGGGCTGCCAATATTAACATTTCATCTTTTGGTTTAAATTCACCTCTCCTTAATCATTTCTGCATCAAATCCTGATTGACATGAGGTTGTTCTAGGAGTTTTATGTACTTGCAGCTATATTTATGCATTTCCACATTTCTTGCCTTTTCATCAGAATCTTCACCTTATATTATTTATTTTGTTTTTTTTTTTTTGGTATATTCAGTTGCTGTCTAGTTTTTTTGTCTATTTCTAGACTGATTTCCATTCTCACTTGACACTGATATGATTCTGCTAGACTAAGCAGGGAAGTCATCTTTTAGACTTATTCTGAGGTTACCAGATATGTATGCAATCTTATGATAGCAGATCTATGCATGTAATCAGTTTCAAGGAGGCCCATACCTCCTTCAGAATGGGGAATATATAATCTTGGTATATTCTGAGTTTTATAACTCATTTGATAAGCGTGAAACATTTTTCCAGTTTTCCCGTCCAACTGATCCAATACCTTTAGGGCCAATCAATCACCCCAAAACTGTAAGTTAGAACAGAAAGAGTAAATTGGTTATAGCTTGGAATTTGTTGTTAGATGTCAGGTCTGTTTTCAGTATTAACTGTATTCTTCTAAAATATTACTCACTAAGTTTTGTTCACATTTTTCAAGTTTTATTGTCAGTCCTTCATCAATTTCAAAATATTTAAAATCTCCATCCTGCTCAAGTTCCTATATATCACATTCCTGTCCCAGACTGATATTTTTTTTAATTTTGCAGATTTTCTGCTTTAAATATTGCTTTTGCTCATTTATCAAGACCAAATGATGTTCTTATATCATCTAAGAAAGCTTTGGCCAGTTATGCTTTCAGTTCCTCTTCTGATGAACTATACAGTTTTAAATCATCCACAAAAAGAAGATGAAAAGTCTTTAGACTTTGTTGTTTTCTAGGAGCAAAATTGTTACCATGTCCTAATCTGTTAAGTAGACAGCTTAGTGGGTTAAAGGTAAGACAAGAGAGCAGCTGTGACAAAGAGTCACCCTGAAATATCCTCCTTAATTAATATAGGGTGTCTTATACATCTGTAAGCACTCCTTTATCCATAAATGAGGGGTGCTGACAAATGCTTTTTTTTTGTAGTCTATCCATGCCATACTTAGATTTTTCCCTGTTTTACAATTCACCATTATGACTTTATTTAACAAACAAATGATCCTTTAATCTACATGATTTTTTGTTACCCTTTTGTTCTATTGCCATGATTGAGTTTTCTTCAAAATGACTACAGACTCTGTCGGCATCAATTTCAGTATATAGTTTATACTTCATCGGCAGCCAAATTATTGTTCTGTCGTTTTTAGGATAGCCTGCAGGTTCACTCTTAATGAGGATATCATTTTTCCTGTTGTTAACCAGGTCGGTGTCTGTTCGGGGAGTGCACACAAGTAGTTCTTACTTGAGGCTAAATCTTTGTGTAAATATGTTAATACATTGAGCCAGAAGTTAAGTACTATATCTGGGCCTGGGGTGTTCCATTTAGGAGCTTTTCTTAACTTTGTTTCAGTTTCTGTGGGCCTTCATCCCATTTCATATTCTGTACATTTGATGACTTCAAATTAAAGGAGGGCTGCAGGAGACAGCTGAATGGGTGGGGCCAATGGGAAGGGGTGTGACCAACTAGAAAGGGGTGGAGCTATGCTCAAAACCACAACAACTGGAACTTTAATTAAATACCCTGCCCTGGGTGCCAAACCGTCATTACGAGAGTCCAATCAAGACAAAATGAAGTGTAGAAGAAAAAAATATTTCAATGCATTGGCTACATGACAACCTACTTAATATCTAAACGGAAACACAAAGGTTGTGAGGCATGAAAAAATAAATTGCTTTTTAAATACATTACTGGAATGCCAGTCAAAATCAAGTAAAAAAAAAACAAGCAGCACTCAGCTCAAACCACTTCTCCTTGCACTGCAGTTCTAATTATAATTTATATTCAGCTTTATAAAATTACCAAGTAACATGCTGAAAGTTGCAATCTCTGTGATACCCCCACTTGTAAAAATGTTTCTTATCCAAAAAAGACCTTCTGCCTGACAACAACTATCTATTTGTTTCATGGAAAACACATGATCAAAGTAAAAAATGAACAGCGAACAAGAAACAAGCTCAAGATAAAGTACTTAAAGGATTACTGCACAAGTTATGGACCACAGATGATAGAATGGCATTCTGTTTAGTTTACGGGTAAAGCCTGCAAAGATAACTGCAAGTCTCCAACAAATGTAATGAGCGACTGAAAATACTGTAATCCTGTCCTTTATTACAAATACTTTCATATGCATTTCAATACCTAAGGCTTATACGTTATCTAGTTATGTAAATATTCTCTGCATGGCAACAATGAAAATGTTTTCAGTGTTGGTAATTCTTTAACAGTATACTTATTAAAGCTTACTTGCATCTTACAATCTCCGACAAGCTTACCTGATGGTCATTAAAGCATTGCTACCTTAATACTGAGCAACAGGGCACTGCAACAGCATGCATTTTCTGAATAATAAGAGGCATAAATCACAAATAGAAATAGACAAAAACTTCCAAATAAACAAATAAAGCTGGATACAGAACTGGAAACAACAATAAAATATATTCAGTATACGCTGCTCTATTTTAAACTGTTGCTTCCTCTTTTAATTAATTGGCTTTTCATACGGAATGTCATGCCCTTTTAAATTTTGGGCTGTGTTGGTCACATGATTTTTAATGATGAATTTATTTAAGTTTGAATTTCATTGTTGCTATTTTGTCTGAAGAAGTCTAACCAATAGGTTAGATGAAAAGCACTTCATTAAAAATCAGTGTTTTTGTGTATTCCAGTTCTGTATCCAGCTTTATTTGTTTATTAAGAAGCATAAATCAACAGTATAAAAATATGACTGAAATCCAGAACGTTCTGCAAAATCAAGGACAGATGAAAAGCCACGGTCATACTTGTGGTCTACCTTGGATGGGGGAATACTCTGCACACTTACACTGCATAACTGCTCCTTGCCTTGCTTGGACACATCCAGAGCCACTACAATGGGGAGTGGGGTGCAACAAGTATGTCACAATTTGAAATGTCTCTGGCTGACGGTGATGGCTCTGACACTCATACCTCTCAACCTCAGAGCAAGAAATCTGGACAAAGCAATACATAGAAGTGGGACAAGGGCCCAAAAATAAAGACAATTTTTAAATATTGCTCTTATAAACTTAGAAAGATAATAGAATAGTAGTAGGTCTTGCATTAGTATGAATTTTTGAAGGCTATGAAATCTGGAACTCAAATGTCTGCCATTATTTTCTAACTTCAACCTTTAATGATTTGCTGCTAATTTGCCAGAATACCACAATTTTATGAAAAAGATCAAATATGTTATGCAAAAATGTAAAATTGCCACACAATACAGCTGGGAACCTGTCAAAGAAGGGACACCTTTTTAAAATTAGTACTGTTAACTTGAGCAGCTGACAAAATAAGAGCATCTACATGCATTTCTGAAATAAAAGTGATCTATATCTCTGATCATTACAGTTATTTATAATTGTAAACCCTCCATGTTTTCTTCCAAAATTGCCATTTTGCAGAGGAATTATTAGGGGGACAGCAACATTTTGAGCCAAAACTGGAGACAGTTGAGAGGTTTGGATATTCCTAATTTTATAAAGTGATTTATTTGCACGTACCTCTCAACCTCTTAATGCAGGAAATCTGGATAAGGCCAAATATATTGGGGGAACATACAAACAGTACTAAAACCACACTTGATAGAATAACAGGTCTTGCTTTACAATGCATTTTTCTGAAGGTTATGATGTCTGAAACTCAATGTCTGTCATTATTTAGTGACTTCATTCCTAAATGATTTGGCAGAAAACCACAAATTTTATGAGGAACAAACCAAAAATAAGAAGCAAAAATCTATTCATTCTGCAAAATTCTGGACAGTTGAGAGGTATAGTTCAGCCGGGGTTTGCTGTCCCCCCCCCACAAAATCATGGTCGAATGGAGCGCCCCCTCTGCAGCCATTCCAATGTCCCATTCCTTGGTTATTTCGCCCCATTTACCATAAACACTGTAATGTGCATACTGCTTTACTTCTGCAATGATATGGATTTCATTTGAAAGTTTTATTTTATATTTTACAGCATAAACCCTAATAGATATCTTCCTAACAAAGCAATGCAGTATCACAATGAAAATCAACTTAGCATTAAAACTTCTCTGTCCTTGCAACTCACATTAATTGAAACAGCATTGAAACCCACATTCAAAGAAAATACATTTTGCCAGTGGCAGATAAAGATTAATTTTGAGCTGTTTTCAAATCATAGGCCCCTTGAACACAATAATACACCTTCCTGACTGTATTAAATTATATTCCTTGTACAATACAATACAGTTGTTCGAGGGCATTTTAAATTTATTGTTTTGAACATTTTTCCAGTAAACAATGAAACAAAATGCATGCAACAATAATGACAAAACTGCCCAATTCAGAGCATTTCCATCATAAAAGTCTACTCAAACTTCTACAGTCCACCAGTATCAGTAAATATTCACTATCTCTGAAGAAGTAAAAGTCATCTAAATAATTCCACATTAAAGAAATCTGTTAACGAATGAAGAGGTTACTGCTAGCAAACAACTTTATATGTCATTGTTTCATCTACAAATAAAGTGCCTGTTGCCCTTGAGGAATAAATTGCCTATGTTGCATTAAAAAAATGATAATGCTAGTAATATCACAATAGGGAATGGATGGTAAACTGATAACAGGTTCATAGTTACTACGTATCTTCGCCAAAGAGGACTGCAGCATCCATCCCCTTTACAACAGAGTACAGTATCAGCAGTGGATCTACCTACTGTGGGAATAGAACCCACAGCCTTCTGCATCAAAAGCAAGTACACTACCTGTTGTACTGTTTACAATGTAAGCAGACCTGGCATAAGCAGCACCAAACTTTTGTTCCCCTGCAGCTCTCAGCTCCTTGTAAAATCTACTCGACACTCAGCTGTATCTCTGAACTTTGCAGCACAAGAAATCTGGAAAAAGCCAAAATTCATTTGGGGGGGGGGGCAAAAGCCCAAAAAACAGGGACACATTTTAAACATTGCTTGTATAATGTTGGAAAGTTGCTAGAATAAAATGCTGTGTCACCACCATACATTTCACTGCCAAGTATTGAACCCAGGACCCTGTGCAAAACAGCCAGAGCAACATACCACTATGGTGAATCATCTATTTTTATGAAAGAAAGGAAGACTGAAACTTAAATTGCTACTATTTAGTGAATTCAGTTCTCACAATAGCTGTCAACATCTTAGCACAAAACACCTGAACAAAGCCAATAATGGGGGAATACAGCCCCCAACATATTCAGTGAGTTCAGTTATCACCATAGCTCTCAACCTTGGCACAAAAAAACCTGGATGAAGCCAATAATGGGGGAATACAGTCCAATAAATAGGGACAAATACCCACGGAGAATACCAGTACAAACACAGGGAGGACATGCAGACTCCACACAGAAGGTACCCCAGCCAAGAATCAAACCAGACAACCCATAGCTGTTAGGCAACACTGCTACCACTGCACCACTGGCTGTGTTAAGTAAAGTAACATAAATACAGAAACCACAGATTTTATGAGGAACAGAAAAAATATGAGGCAAGAATCTGCAAATGTTTTACAAATGGTGGTGGGTAGGGAATTCAGGCTCTTGTCACTGGGGCCCAAGATACAGGGTTCAAGCCTTATTTTCTACCCACCACCACCACCATGAAGCAGCTGGGGCATTTTCACACACACCAGATTCTCTGACCTCCATAAACACCCTACCTGTTTCTGCACTCAGCTATGTCCTCCATGGCAACAGGTTTGTGTGGTTGTCACTGCACAGACCTCTGGGCTGAAAGGGTGGAGTTTCCTGCCTTCCCTATCCGGACTGCCTAACAGAGCAGTCTGGAGCTTGGAATGCCTGAGCATATGTGCTTGGAGTTCTGTTCTGCCTAACACAGCAGTCAGAAACTAAGCACACATGCACAGAGTCCAAGAATTTTTATATTAATATGTTCTACGGTGGGGGGAATGGGGAATTTATTTAATCCATTTTACAGGTGGGGACCCATTTTACAGGTGGAGGGGCTGCAGTCCCACAGTCCTATAGCACGAGCCGTCCCTGCTTCATAGATATTTCCCCAAAATGTGTATATTTCTTCTTTTTTGGTGGTGTTTCTATTTCTATTACTTTGTTTCCAGTTTTCTATAAAACTCTTTTGGATGGTCAATGAATTTTCTTATTTTGCACTTCTCCTTTATATTTATCTATGTCTTCTAAGTTTTTTCTGCCTGTGCTGATATCTTTACTTTACTTGCAATAGTGTATAATAAGATCTTGGTCTGTTCTAATACCGTGCATTGCTTTTATCACATCCATCTTTGTAAGTATTTTTGTTGATCTGTTCCCTCTTCTATACTCTTCTAAAAGTAACACGTCTTATGTAAATTGCTTTATAGCTTTCTCTATTCGATACTTCCATGATAGCATTTGATTTTTTCACTTCCTTTCCGTTATTGCCCTGTATTTTTGTGGTAAGGCTTTATCTGTTATTAATTTAGTTGCACAGTAATATATCCTATTTACTTTAGTTAAGTCACCGGATTTTCTAATAATAGTCTTGATTACTATGTTCATTTGTTTTATCGGACTTCTAACCAGGGGCGGCTCGTGGCATAGGGCTGCCGGACTGCAGCCCCCTCAAAAAGAAAAAAAGAAAGAAAAAGAAATGAAAAAATAAAAAAAATATTTTTTTAAAATTCCCACGGACTTGGCGCGGCGCAGACCGAGTCCCGGCTTATCGGTCTATCATGCTCAGGGCCGGCCGTCCCCATAGGGGACACAAGGAGCATCTGTGCACTTTTACAGTGCACAGACCACCAGGATTATGGGGCGTCCGGACTGCAAGAGGAGCAGCAGGGACTCGGGACAGTGCCTCAGGGATCTCGGCGTCGGGAAGGAGCATGTGGATCTCGGGTCTTCAGTATTGAAGGATGTATGGATTGTACGGACGTTAACTCTGGATGTATTCATTCAGGAAAGGTGCCTTTCAATTTACAATGTTTATTTTTCTTTGTGTATGGTGCTTGTGCTTTACTGGAGTTTGTGTATGGTGCTTGTGCTTTACTGGAGTTTGTGTATGGTGCTTGTGCTTTACTGGAGTTTGTGTATGGTGCTTGTGCTTTACTGGTGTGTGTGTGTGTGTGTGTGTGTAAATGCCCCAGGTGCTTATGGTGGTGTGGTAGGGAATGCCTCAGGCTTGAACCCTGTACCCTGTATGCAGGTGTTAAAGACTTGAGTTCCTACCCACCACCATTTGTAAAAAAATTTCAGATTTTTACCTCATATTTGATCTGATCTGTTCCTCATAATATCTGTGGTTTGTAAATGTTGTAATGCTTGATATTTGATGGTGTAGTAGTAGCATTGTTGCCTCACAGCTGCAGGTTCTTGGGTTTGATTCTTGGCTGGGGTTCCTTCTTTGTGGGGTCTGTATCTTCTCCCTGTGTTTGTGTGGGTTTGCTTTTGTGCCCTCCCATGTTACAAAGACATGTCTGCATTATTTCTTCCTGGGCCTCCGCTGAAAATTTGTTTATTTGTTCCAAGTCAGACTGTCCTGATTAAAAATGTTAAATAAAATTGATAGGCATTTGAATTTCAGACTTAAGGGTTTCTGAATGTTTAATTCCTGCGTATTTGATGGTGCAGTGGTAGTATTGTTGCCTCACAGCTATAGGTTTTCTGGTTTGATTCTTGGTTGGGGTGGCTTCTGTGTGGAGTCTGCATCTCCTGCCTGTGTTTGTGTGGATTTGCTCTGGTGCCCTGCCATTTTACAAAGATGTGTCTGCAGTTTTAATCCCTCTGCTGAAAATTGTTTTTGTTCTGTCCGCAGTAAATTTGACAGGCATTTGAATTTCAGACTTCAGGTTTCTGAATGTTTAATTCCTTGCAGATTTGATGGTGCAGTGGTAGTATTGTTGCCTCACAGCTATAGGTTTTCTGGTTTGATTCTTGGTTGGGGTGGCTTCTGTGTGGAGTCTGCATCTCCTGCCTGTGTTTGTGTGGATTTGCTCTGGTGCCCTGCCATTTTACAAAGATGTGTCTGCAGTTTTAATCCCTCGTCTCTGCTGAAAATTGTTTTGTTCTGTCCGCAGTAAATTTGACAGGCATTTGAATTTCAGACTTCAGGTTTCTGAATGTTTAATTCCTTGCAGATTTGATGGTGCAGTGGTAGTATTGTTGCCTCACAGCTATAGGTTTTCTGGTTTGATTCTTGGTTGGGGTGGCTTCTGTGTGGAGTCTGCATCTCCTGCCTGTGTTTGTGTGGATTTGCTCTGGTGCCCTGCCATTTTACAAAGATGTGTCTGCAGTTTTAATGCCTACTCTCTGCTGAAAATTGTTTTTGTTCTGTCCGCAGTAAATTTGACAGGCATTTGAATTTCAGACTTCAGGTTTCTGAATGTTTAATTCCTTGCAGATTTGATGGTGCAGTGGTAGTATTGTTGCCTCACAGCTATAGGTTTTCTGGTTTGATTCTTGGTTGGGGTGGCTTCTGTGTGGAGTCTGCATCTCCTGCCTGTGTTTGTGTGGATTTGCTCTGGTGCCCTGCCATTTTACAAAGATGTGTCTGCAGTTTTAATCCCTCGTCTCTGCTGAAAATTGTTTTTGTTCTGTCCAGTAAATTTGACAGGCATTTGAATTTCAGACTTCAGGTTTCTGAATGTTTAATTCCTTGCAGATTTGATGGTGCAGTGGTAGTATTGTTGCCTCACAGCTATAGGTTTTCTGGTTTGATTCTTGGTTGGGGTGGCTTCTGTGTGGAGTCTGCATCTCCTGCCTGTGTTTGTGTGGATTTGCTCTGGTGCCCTGCCATTTTACAAAGATGTGTCTGCAGTTTTAATCCCTCGTCTCTGCTGAAAATTGTTTTGTTCTGTCCAGTAAATTTGACAGGCATTTGAATTTCAGACTTCAGGTTTCTGAATGTTTAATTCCTTGCAGATTTGATGGTGCAGTGGTAGTATTGTTGCCTCACAGCTATAGGTTTTCTGGTTTGATTCTTGGTTGGGGTGGCTTCTGTGTGAGTCTGCATCTCCTCCATGTGTTTGTGTGGATTTGCTCTGGTGCCCTGCCATTTTACAAAGACGTGTCTGCAGTTTTAATCCCTGCTGAAAATTGGTTTTGTTCTGTCCGCAGTAAAATTGACAGGCATTTGAATTTCAGACTTCAGGTTTCTGAATGTTTAATTCCTTGCATAATTGATGGTGGTAGTATTGTTGCCTCACAGCTATAGGTTTTCTGGTTTGATTCTTGGTTGGGGTGGCTTCTGTTTGGAGTCTGCATCTCCTGCCTGTGTTTGTGTGGATTTGCTCTGGTGCCCTGCCATTTTACAAAGATGTGTCTGCAGTTTTAATCCCTCGTCTCTGCTGAAAATTGTTTTGTTCTGTCGTAAAATTGACAGGCATTTGAATTTCAGACTTCAGGTTTCTGAATGTTTAATTCCTTGTATAATTGATGGTGCAGTGATAGTATTGTTACCTCACAACTATAGGTTTTCTGGTTTGATTCTTGGTTGGGGTGGCTTCTGTCTGCATCTCCTCCCTGTATTTGTGTGGATTTGCTCTGGTGCCCTGCCATTTTGCAAAGACGTGTCTGCAGTATTAATCCCTGCATCTCTGCTGAAAATTGTTTTTGTTCTGTCCGCAGTAAAATTGACAGGCATTTGAATTTCAGACTTCAGGTTTCTGAATGTTTGATTCCTTGCAGATTTGATGGTGCAGTGGTAGTATTGTTGCCTCACAGCTATAGGTTTTCTGGTTTGATTCTTGGTTGGGGTGGCTTCTGTGTGGAGTCTGCATCTCCTCCATGTGTTTGTGTGGATTTGCTCTGGTGCCCTGCCATTTTACAAAGACGTGTCTGCAGTTTTAATCCTGCTGAAAATTGGTTTTGTTCTGTCGTAAAATTGACAGGCATTTGAATTTCAGACTTCAGGTTTCTGAATGTTTAATTCCTTGCATAATTGATGGTGCGGTGGTAGTATTGTTGCCTCACAGCTATAGGTTTTCTGGTTTGATTCTTGGTTGGGGTGGCTTCTGTTTGAGTCTGCATCTCCTGCCTGTGTTTGTGTGGATTTGCTCTGATGCCCTGCCATTTTACAAAGACGTGTCTGCAGTATTAATCCCTCGTCTCTGCTGAAAATTGTTTTGTTCTGTCCAGTAGAATTGACCGGCATTTGAATTTCAAACTTCATGTTCTTCAGAATACATAGTAGCACAACCTTTTTTCTAGCAATTTTCTAAGTTTATAAGATGAATATTTTAAATTTGTCCCTATTTTGGGACTGTATTCCCCATTATTGGCTTCGTCCAGGTTTTGTGCTAAGGTTGACAGCTATGGCAAGAACTGAATTCACTGAATATGGACTGTAGAATTGTGCATATTTACTGATAAAGGTGCACTGTAGAATTGTGCATATTTACTGATAATGGTGGACTGTAGAATTGTGCATATTTACTAATAATGGTGGACTGTGGAATTGTGCATATTTACTAATAATGGTGGACTGTAGAATTGTGTATATTTACTAATAATGGTGGACTGTGGAAGTCTGAGTAGACTTTTTATGATAAATGTTCTCAACTGGGCAGTTTTGCCATTATGGGTGCATATGTTTTGTTTCATTGCTTACTGGAAAAATGTTCAAAACAAATTTAAAACACCCTCTAACAAGTGTACTGTATTGTACAAGGAATATAATTTTAGTACAATGAGGAAGGTGTAGCAAAGAGCACATGTATGTTTCATATGCACCTATGATTGAAAACAGCCCAAAATTAATCTTTATCTGCCACTGGCAAAATGTATTTTCTTTGAATGTGGGTTTCAATGAATGTGAGTTTCAAGGGCAGAGAAGTTTTAATGCTAAGTTTTCATTGTGAGACTGCATTGCTTTGTTTAACAGATTACTTAATGTTTGTGCTGTAAAATACAAAATAAAACTTTCAAATGAAGTCCAATCATTGAAGTAAAGCAGTATGCACATTAGTGTTTATGGTAAATGGAGTGAAATAGCCAAGTAATGGTTAATTGGAATGGCTGCAGAGGCTCCAGTTCAACCATTATTTTGTCAGGGGAAGGGCAGCAAACTCAGACAGGCCCAGC
Organism: Protopterus annectens; assembly: GCF_019279795.1. Classification (NCBI taxonomy): domain Eukaryota; kingdom Metazoa; phylum Chordata; order Ceratodontiformes; family Protopteridae; genus Protopterus; species Protopterus annectens. The sequence goes on along the minus strand of NC_056732.1, from coordinate 800,448,135 downwards.
TGAACTATACCTCCCAACTGTCCAGATTTTCAAAGAATGAATAGATTTTTGCTTCTTATTTTTGGTTTGTTGTTCATAAAATTTGTAGTTTTAATTCCTAAATGATTTGCCAGAAGTCACTAAATAATAAGTTTCAGACTTCATAACCTTCATAAAATGCATGTTAAAGTAAGAGCCGTTCTATCAACTGTCTCAATTTATACAAGAGCAATTTTAGTACTGTTTATATGTGCCCCAATATATTTGGCCTTGTTCAGATTTACTGCATTAACAGGTTGAGAGGTACATGCAAATAAATTGCTTTATAGAATTAGGCATAGCCAACCTCTCAACTGTCCCCAATTTTTGGCTCAAAATGTTGCTCTTCCCCCTAATAATCCCTCCGCAAAATAGCAATTTTGGAAGAAAACATGGAGGGTTTACAATTAAGAAATAACTGTAATAATCAAAGTTATAGATTACTTGAAATGCATGTAGATTCTTTTATTTTGTCAGCTGCTCAAGGTAGCAGTACTAATATTAAAGTGTCCCTTCTTTGACAGGTAGAAGCTGTATTGTGTGTCTATTTTATATTTTTGCATCACATTTTTGGTCCATTTTTCATAAAATTGTGTTTTTGGCAAATTAGTGACAAATCACTAAAGACTGAAGTTAGAAAATGACAGACATTTGAGTTTCAGATTTTATACCCTTCAGAAAATTCATACTAATGCAAGACCTATTCTATTATCTTTCTAAGTTTATTAGAGCAATATTTAAAATTGTCCTTCTTGTTGTGCCTTTGTCCCACTTCTGTGTATGGCTTTGTCCAGATTTCTTGCTCTTGAAGTTGAGAGGTATGACAAATGTGTCAGGGCCATCACAGTCAGCCAGAGAGATTTCAAATTGTGACATGCTTGTTGCACCCCACTCCCCATGTAGTGACTCTGGATGTGTCCAAGCAAGGCAAGGAGTAGTTGTATCTACCTTGGATGGGGAGGACACACTGCATAAGTACTACAGTGGCTTTTCATCTGTCCTTGATTTTGCAGAATGGTCTGGTTTCTGTCATATTTTGTACTGTTGATTTATGCTTATTACTCAAAGTGCCTGTTGCTCTGTGTTTAAGTAGCAATGCTTTAATGACCATAAGGTAAGCTTGTCTGACATCGTAAGATGCAAGTAAGCTTTAATAAGCATACTGTTAAAGAATTGCCAACATTGAAAGCCTTTCTGTTGTTGCCATGCAGAGAATACTTGACTAGATAATGTATAAGCCTTGGGTATTAAAGGACAGGATTCCATTATTTTAAAAAGCTCATTACACTTGTTGGAGACTTCCAGTCATCTCTACAGGCTTTACCCGTAAACTAAACAGAATGCCAATCATGTGTGGTCCATAACCTGTACAGTAATCCTTTAAGCAATGTATCTTGAGCTTGTTTCTTGTTTGCTTTTCATCTTTTACTTTTATCATGTTTTCCCCATGACACGTTGTCAGTGAGCAGGGCTTTTCTGGATAAGAAACATTTTTACAAGTGGGGGCATCACATAGATTTCTACTTTCAGCATGTTGCTTGGTACTTTAATAAAGCTGAATATATTATAATTAGAACTGCAGTGCAAGGAGAAGTAGTTTGAGTTGAGTGCTTCTGGTTTTTCTTATACTTGATTTTGACTGGCATTCCAGTAATGTATTTAAAAAGTAATTTATTTTTTCATGCCTCACAACCTTTTGTTTCCATCTAGATATTAAGTAAGCTGTCATGCAGCCAATGCATTGAAATATTTTTATTCTTCTACACTTATTTTTGTCTTGATTGGACTTTCATAATGATGGTTTGCCACCCAGGGCAGCGTATTTAATTAAAGTTAGTTTTTTGTGGTTTTGTGCATAGCTCCTCCCCTTTATGGTTGACCACACCCCTTCCCTTTGACCCCGCCCATTCAGCGTCTCCTGCAGCCCCCCTGTGATTTGAAGTCACCAGCCGCCACTGCTTCTAACATTTTGGATTTTATTGACTTTCTGTAATCTCTTTCTATCATTAATCTTAATATTTCTATCCATCTCTGTTAAATCAAGCAACTCTTCCCTTAGAACATTTTCTTCTAAGCTGAGGGCACATTCTTTGTTCTCTGTTTCCTGTGTGAATTCTGCAGAAAGTTCCTGAACATCTTCTTGCAACATATTGTCTTCAGCTACATCCTGTGTCATCCATTGCTCTTTCATATGGGAACTCACTGGCCTATCACTCCACAATTTCTGCATTTGAGCTGCTACTGTTTCTTGCTCCTTCCCTTGTTGTTCTGTTCTAACTGAACTTTTGTACAGGTTTTCTACTGAAGTCTCCAGAGTATCTTCATGTGGCAAGTCATCAGATGCTTCCCATTCCAATTCTTTGTCCTTAATATGGGAACTCATTGTTCCATCATGCTGTGATATTACCAGAGTTGGATTTTCTACACTAAATTTTTCAATTTGCAGGTAATCCATAGTTTCATTTTCTATTTCTTTAAATGCTCCATTACTGATCCTTTTTTACTACTTTCCCCTTTGTCTTCTTATTTTCTGTATTATGAAATTGTTCATATTCATATGCCTTTGCCTGTATTTCTTTGCAAATATCTTTGTTGGTGGGTTTTTTGTATTGATTTGTTTTGCTTTCTTTTTTGCATAAATATTGCATCATATTAAATATGTTTTTCTTTCTTATGTTCATATTTCTTCTTTAGATGTCTGCCACTCCACCTGTTTCTTCTTACTTTGGGAACTCATTGTTCATCATGCTGTGACATAACCTGTGTTAGACTTTTTACACCAAATCCTTCACTTTACAGTTATTCTATAGGATCATAGATCATAGGAGTGTACTAGGCTACTGACCCAGTGGTTATTTCAAGACTTGCCATTTCAACCCAATGTAATACAACAGATATGCTAGTAAATACCCAGGATTGCATTTAGTAATGATTGCCTACATACAAGAGGGTTGTGGGTGCTATCCCCAGTAAGAATTTTCGGTGACCAATCTACTCGTCTGGTTTAACCTTCTCTTTGTTTAACTTCTACATTACTAATCTTCTGTTCTACATCCCCCCCCCTTGTGATCTTATTTTTGTATTGTGAAAGTTTCCATATGTGGGTGCCTTTGCATGTATTTCTCTTCAAATTTATTTGGACCAACTTTCAGATCTCTCTTTCTTTCTTTCCCATGTCCATGTTTCTTTTTTATACCTTTAAAAAATCTCTAGGTTTTGTTCTTCATAATTTTGCACATCTTCAGTTACTTCCTTTTCCAAACAGTCCAAAGTTTCTTGGTCTGTATATATTGTTTATCATGCATCTGTTCTATTAATAAACACAAGTTTGCATTTGAAGCTTTTGACAGTTTTCCTTGTGCAAGTATTTTTCTTTCCTCTACAATCAATCTCTTCATCGTTTTGAATATCTTCTATCTGGAAATTCTGGGCTTATTGAATAATGTCCTTGTTGTTGTTATAACAACGAAAATGAAAAATGTACAAACAACTGAAGAAAACACTCAACAAATGAGGAGCCACCAAGCTGGACAAACGATTCCTTGAGTCGTGCACCAAACCACTACTTTATTACTTAAAATAAAAAACAAGTAATCCACATAAAATCATGTAAACGCTTTCATTTAAGCCTTGTTAAACTTCATCAGACAATTTAAAAATAGTGACATAACTTCCTTTTATACAATCTAGCTCATTTCAATTAAAACATAATTCAATTAAAACATAATTAATTAATTAGCTCATATTGCTGCTGTTACTAATATGCTTGTTCAAATGCTTAAATAGAATGTGCATTATGCATAACTGTCATCAAAAGGGGACATTCAGAGACTAAATATCTCTTGTATGGAATATACATATATATACTTTTTATAAATGTAATTTAAGATGCATGAGTAAATAAATAAATAAATAGCTAAATACATAAATAAATATTTCATTAATTATTACTACACATCTTCATATATATTAATCCCATATGATCAACGTATTCTATGGTGAATGCATTTAGGCATAAAATTTTTATTTTAAAACAATTAAAATTCTTTATTAGAAAGCTTTGTAAAAACATTTGATCAAATGTAAATATATTTTAACTGCTTGATACCTAATTTCTATAAGCACTATTGAGTACAGTTTAACTGATACAATTTTATTTCTTTGTAGTGCTTTCAGTTTCAGTACTGGGATGATTGAGCTGTGCTCATTTATTCCAGGCCACACATCTGCTTGTGTTCTTATTTACAATTGCAATTCTTTAAGTTCTAAATAAAGGCCCCAAGGTCTCTTGTCCTCAAGTTTCACCTGGTCTATCATTATAAAAGAAAACTGATGATTGCTATATTCACTAATATGCTTTGCCAGTGCATTATTACGTTTATTTTTCGTTATAGCATATTCATGCTCATAAATTCTTAGAGCTAAATGTCTTTCTGTTTCTCCAGTGCAGAAGATTGGGCATGAATTGCATGTAGCCAGTTAAACAACAGCTTTTGATTTACAATTATATTTACCATGTAAATATAACTTCCTGTTTCTAACATAGAAACATTCACTTATTTTAATTTTATGACACCAGTGACAGGCTCCACATTTATCCATACCTGTATTTGTATAATTGGGTGAATCTTTTCCATATTTTAAAATTTCTTTAAAGCTTCTGCCTTTCCTATAGACTATTGTGGGTTTGTCACTGATCTGATTTCTACAATGAGGGTCTTCAAGTAATATGGAATATAGTCCAATTGTCTACTAGTATGTCCCTGATTAGATTATACTCAAGTGAAAGTGAGCACTAAGGCTCATGAATAGTTAATCTCTTTCTTTAACTTACTTGTTACATCATTATTTTGAGAAACATCACTAATATCACTTGGATTGCTCGGACTATGAACTGAGAGTTGTCTATTTATTTCTGTCTGTTCTGATGAAGTCAATCTTGACGAAAGCGCTTGACCTTTTGTGCTGTGTGGAGATATTCTATCATTAAAGTGGTTGTCATCACAACTGTGTTTCTTGGTTGGAGAAGTTCCATTTTTTGAAGTTCTTTTGAAGTATGTTTCTACACCGTTGTGGAATCGGGGACTAGTTATTGGCGCCTGGAGGCAGTATTTCCTTTTTATGTTTTTTCTATTTAGTATAGGTTTAAAATGTCCTTTCAATCTCTTAGTGGTGACTTCCTGTATGAGAGTATCAACTAATACTTCTGGGTAACACCTATTAAGAAACATCTCTCGTAAAAAATTAACTTCTTCAAATTGATCAAACTTGGTCACCATCCGAGCTGCTCTCACTAATTGTCCTTTAACCACAGACTTTTTTTGATGTTCTGGGTTGCAACTACTATAATGCAAGAAGCAGTTGGAATAGAACTCTTTTCTATGAATCAGTGCTATATAAGCTTGATTAGAAGTATCTTTCATAAGGTGTACATCCAGATAATTAATGTATTCACTATTAATGTTCCATGCAAATTTCAGGAAATTTGTAGTAGTATTAATGTATTTTAAGAATACTTTCAACATATCTAGTGTACCATTCCAAATAATACTAATGTCATCCTGAATCCTATGGTACGATTTAATAAAAGTGTTAAATTCACTATTAAATACATAATTCTTTTCCCAGAAAGCCATAACTAAATTTGCATAGGCACCCCCACATGGTGACCCCATGGCTATGCCTTTTTTCTGCAAAAAATATCTCTTGTTAAAAGTTATAAAATTATTGCTCAATACTATCTCTAAAAGTTCCATAACTAAATTTGTTAACTCATGTGCCATATGACGATGCAACAACATTTCATTAACCCATTCAAGTCCTATAGTTTGTGAAATCACAGTGTATAAGTCACATACATCTATAGTGACCAGAATGTCGTTATAACCAAACTCAACCTCATTCATGTGCAATAAAAAAGTCCAGGAATCTTTACAAATTTGTATTTCTTTTCCAAGGATATTTTTTAATTCATAATCTATGTATTTTGCACATGCTGAAGTGATAGAATCTCATCCATCAACTAATGGGTGCATGGGGGGGTCATCTATATTTTTATGAATTTTAGGGGTGCCAAAGTTGTGATGTTAAGATAATTATATAAGACTACAGCAATACGTTTTTCTAAAAAAAAATGTTGCTTATTTGTCCATGAATATTTTTATATGCAATGTTTAGCTCATTTAATGATATTTCTATATATGTGTCTGTATTCAGTATGTCAATTAGTTTATGATTATACATTTCTTGGCTCATAATAACCTTTATCAGGTTTCATAATTCTTACATGCTCATTAGTTAATTCTTTCAAAATACTCTGTTCATCTACATACAAATTTTGTATATGTTTTCTCTTTTTATTAAACATATTGAGACACTTTAATTCATGTTCACACATCTTCTCATATAAAATTAATTTAGGATGTAAAGGTAGGTTGTAGATGCTGCTGATGTTAAATTTATTATTCACATTGTATAAACCATCTTGATATAGTAAGCTAAAATTAATTTTCCTTAAAAACATTGATGTCAATCATAGTGCCAGTAAAATCAAAAGACCTAGCTGGAACAAAAGTATATCCTTTAGCTAAAATATTTGCAACTTGTTCATCTACATGAATTTCAGAAAAATTAAAAACCTTAAAATCACTTCTAGTGTTCACTATAACATGTTTATCATATTCACTTGACATGTTGTTAGGTTATTCTACAAGAAATGGATCATCTGTGAGGGTGAGGCTATTATTTAAGTCCTCCATTGCTTGTTTTTTGGCCTGGCTCCTTGGAATATCTTCTATCTGGAAAATGTGGGCTTATTGAATAATGTCCTTGTTGTTGTTATGGATGACAACATGTTTTTAGTCCAAGTAAAGATTTGAGGTTAGAATGTTAGCAACAGACTATTTAAAATTCTGGATTAAAGCTAAACCAATATAAATGTTTTGAGTGCTGATGTTAACAGCTACAGCCTGGGTGCCACTTTACTCCAAATGGATAAACAAGTGTTATGTCTTGTTGTCTGTTGTTTCAGAATATTAACTGATACTGAACAGAGATATTCACAGACTGAAGTAGAGCATTGCAGGTGTGGGAACCTGTGAAAAATTCTACAGATATCTAATAGGACTTAAAGCCATTCTAGTTGTAAACAGCAAACTATAATCAACTCATATGACAAAGTTCTACTAAGGTGCTGAAGATTCTTAAAGATATTATATCTGCCTGAGAAACTGCTTCTTGTTGTAGACCTGTTATCTTGAAGTCCTCAGATATTGTAGTTTATTGGCTGTTTGGCAGTTTTCCATCTCTTTCAACTTTCTGGTTTAAAAGCCCACGTTTGCACTTGTTTCCCATCTTTCCTGTAACTAGTCTAGTCCAGATACAAATATGCTGTATCCAGGACTGTTTGTAAGCGTCTGAGCCCCCCAAGCCTTTCTGTGTTGGAGAGAAGCCTTCTAGCTTATCAGTGGGAGTGGTAAGCACTAGGTAGCCTATCTACCACAAGAGTGGTTTCTGGCCCAGAAATTGTAGTTTATAGGCCGTTTGGGAAGCTTTTCTATTTCTTTCAACTTTCTGGTTTAAAAGCTCATGTTTGCGCTTGTTTCCCACATTTCCTGTAACTAGTCTAGTCCAGATACAGATTTGCTGTATCCAGGACTGTTTGTAAGCTTCTGAGCAACCCAAGTCTTTCTGTGTTGGAGGGGAGCATTCTAGCTTATCAGTGGGAGTGGTAAGCACAAGGTAGCCTATCTACCACAAGATCCAGGTACAGATTCTTAGTTTTAGTACTTGAATTTGCTTATTCGTGCTCAGTACTTGTTCAGAACTTGTTGTTAGCACTAAATAAGCTGCAAATTACTACAGTACTCAACCATCCTATTTGCCTAGAGAAAAACAGTTTTTGTACTTACTTTCCTCACTTGCTTAGAGAAAAACAGCTCTTATACTCACTTTCCTCACTTGTCTAGAGGAAAGTAGTTTTTTATTCGGGCATGTCTAAGGGTCAGCTCCCAGTGTTCTCTCCTGTCTATCTGATGAATCTAGGCACCTTGGGGCAATGTAGCAATTGCCTCATGAAAACAGACAACCCTATCCTCCTACCACCCAACACCACAACCTGTGAGAGATGCACTTATCTAGCCAAATGGAGGTAAAGCTCTCTCCAACCAAGACTGAAATTGACAGTCAAGAGGAGAAGGTAAACACTTGCACCACACCACATTCATCACATAGATCCACTAAACCTACACCACCAAAATCCACACATAGAAGCACAAAAACATTTGCAGAGGCTCTCAATAATAATCTGCTCAACCAACAGAGACCTCCAAAGCAGAAATGCAAGCAGCCACCACCTCTCAACACAACCCAAATGACACATAGCTCATAGACTCAGTGTGCCAATAAACCACAGCCCATAAGGCAAAATAACATACCCAACACACTAGTCATAGGTGACTCTATAGTCAGGCACACTGATGTCCCACTCACCAGGCCAACAAGGAGAAGGTTACTGTCAGCTGCCTGTCAGGTGTCGGGATCCGCCCCATAACCCACTCAATCCGGTCACTCTACAACAAGTACAAATATGACTCTATCATAATCCATGTTGGTGTGAATGACCTGAGACGTACCTCACTGGACTACATGAAAAGAGACATGAAAGAGCTCTCTGATCTTGTAGCCCAGGCAGGTATGACCTTAGCCCTGAGTAGCATCCTGCCATTGCCCAAAATGATACCGCAGTACAAGAACAAAATGATTGACTTCAACAATTGGCTAAGTTTCTTGTGTCATTCTAAGGGGATCCAGTATCTGTCTGCCTTGGACGACATGGTTAACAGACTATGATGCTTTGCCAGAGATGGCCTGCACCTGTCGCCCCTGGGATTCTGGATACTGGCTAAGGGTCTTGCCGCTCCTATAGTGCCTTTTTTAGGCAAGGTTCAAATGACAAATTCACCACCGTAACAGGAACAGGCAAGCAAAAACTGAGTGTAATGCTACTCAATGCTAGAAGTCTAAATCTCAAAATGCACTCACTCAAGGCACTCCATAAATGGAGAACATCAATATTTGTGCAGTGACTGAGACCTGGTTCAAGGCTCTAGAGAGCACCCCTGCATTACCAGGCTATAACTCATACCACACTTTTCAGCCATCTAACCTTGACCAGAACACCAAAGGCAGAGGTGCGTCCATATTCATTAAGAATATCCACACCTCCAGGCTAGTTGCACAGCATAATGCATCTGAGGTTATCCAAGTGCAACTAACTCTGGGAAAAAATGCAATCCAAATTGTAGCTTGCTACAGATCCCCCATCATGCCCCAGGTTTCCCACTTCTCTTTCTTGATATACTGGAAATATTAGGGTTCAACCAAACACCCTAATAATAGGAGATTTCAACTACCCCACCATTAACTGGAAAAACTACTCATGTACCAACTCCTTCACTCAGCACTTTCTGGAATTCATAAATTCCAATGCCCTGGATCAACTTATCCACACCCCCACCAGGGGCAACAATATCCCAGACCTAGTCATTACCAACATGAGTGACCGGTGTTCCACATCTGAAGTCAACTCCTCGTTGGTCAGATCCAACCATAAGCTAATCACCCTAGCTATCCACATCCCACCCCCACCCGCCATTAAGGAAACCACAGTAAAAAAATTCTCCAAAGCCAACTTCATGCTTCTTAAGACAGAAGTGGCAAACTTAATGACACCCATGCAGATGGACAATACAGTTAGAACTGCTGAATCCTGCACAAATGCACTCTATAAGCACTTATATGACTGCATGGATTGTGCTATCCCCAACAGAACCAAGATGCTATCCTCCAAAAAAAGGAAGCCAGTCTGGTGGTCCCCTGCCATAAATAAACTCTACAACAGAAGGAAGAAACTGTTGCAAAAGAGAGTAAAATCCCATGAGTGGAGGATCTCCCTGGACAGCCACAGTAAGAAGCTGAGATCCCTTATAAGATCCTCCAAAGTGAAAACAAAATCACCACTGATTCCAAGGGCAACCACAAAGCATTCTAGAGCTATGTCAAGAATCTCAATGGCAACACCCAGATATTCTCTGAGTTACAGCACATGGCATGAAAATTACAGAACCAACTGATATTGCCAACATCCTGGCAGATCGGTTCAGTGCTAACCTTACCCCCCCTCTCACCCTCTAAAGGGCCCATATCTATACAGGAAGAATGCAGAGTCCCTGTAATCACAACTACACAGATAAAAGCTGCACTCTCTAAAGCCAAAAACACAGCATCCATGGGACTGGACAACATCCCAGGATACGTTTTACATGAACTTCAGAATGAACTGGCTCCCCACTTAAGCACCATGTTCAATAATAGCCTTGCATCAGGTTTTGTGCCGACTGAATGGCACACAGCAACAGTTATCCCACTCCACAAAGGGGGAGCCACCACTGATCGCGGGAACTATCAACCTATTAGCCTGACGAGCCTGGTCTGCAAGGCCATAGAACGTATCATCATGGAACAAAGACACTGGTAACCTTCAAACTCTGGATCCCACCCAGTTCGGGTTTGTGAAAGGCAGATCATGCCTCCTGAACCTGATCGTCTTCTTTGAGGCAGTCACTAAAGCCGTGGATGAGGGTAAGGTGGTTCACACAGCCTATCTTGACCTCACCAAGGGTTTCGGCACCATCCCCCATTCTGGGATTATAGCTAAACTCACTAAACTAGGTATAAATCCTTACGTCACAAGATGGGTTGCCAACAGGCTCACTGACAATACCCACACTGTATAAGTTGCAGACTCCAAATCTGACCTCAAAGCAGTGACAATTGGAGTACCACAGGGTTTCGTCCTGGGACCTCTCCTGTTTGGTATCTACTCTGAATTACAGGCTAACACAGAAGGCCTCTGGCTAACAAAGTTAGCAGATGACTGCAAACAAGGAGCCATAGACAAGTCCCCAAATGATGTGGACATCCTAAAAAAGGGCCTCACTGAGACAGATGCCTGGTGTCAGAGCCATGGCCTCAAGCTCAGTGCCAAAAAGTGCAGTGTCATCCCCTTTGGTAAAAACTCTGCACCCATGAACTACCACATAGGCAGCAATCTACTTAACACCAAATGCGTGATAAGAAACCTTGGGACCCAGGTGGACAGTAGTCTCTCCTTTGATAGTCACATCGCCACAGTAGTCAGGAAGTCCTTCTACATGGCACACCTCATCATAAAAGGGTTCTCATCCAGGAAAAAAGAGGTCATTGTTCCCCTCTACTCATCACTCATTAGACCCATTATAGAGTACAACGCCCCTTTTGGAATGTACCTCACAAGACACCTGCAGCAGCTGGAAAGGCCACAGAAGTACCTCACAAAGAGGATTACTGGCCTCAAACAAATGCCCTACACTGATTGCCTCAAAAAACTCCAGCTTTACTCAGTAGCATATCGCCTACTCTGAGGTGATCTCTGCCTAACATATAAAGCTATGTCAAACCCAGAGCTGTTGGACATGCTACACCTAAAGAAATCCCAATCCCTCTGAGCTACACGTTCTAGGGACCTAAACCTTGTCACCACAATAAACAGGACACGCTGGAGTGATAGATTCCTGTCCCAGAGACTTCCTATACTCTGAACAAGCTACCCATCTATGTCAAGCAAAGTTCTTCATTAGCACTCTTCAAGAAAAATCTTGATGAGTGGATGGGAAATATGAAATACACCTTCTGTGTCTCTGGTGGACAGTGGCACAGGAAAATAACTTTCTTGGGTGGTGTAAGCTATGGAACCTTGTGGCTAGGCTTACGTAGGCCCTTGGGCTGATAGCCTAGTACCTACCTTTGAACCTATGAACCTATGAGCAACATGGCTTCCATCCTTCTCATAATACTAGCACTGCCCTTCTAACCTATATAGATACTGTTAATAAAGCTAGAGATAATGGCAAACTACTCACTTCCTTCTTTCTATACTTATCTAAAGCCTTTGACACAGTTTGCCACAGCAAATATCTACTACGAATGTCCAAACTAGGTCCCTGTCATTCCAACCTTCTGTGGTTCAAAAGCTACCAGTCCAATAGGTATCAGTCAGTAAAATGGCACTTTATGGTCTCTCCTTATCTCCCAATCACCACCGTTGTACCACAAGGCTCTATTCTTGGGCCCCTCCTCTTTAACATTTTCTCCAACACCATCTATACATCTACAATACAGACTACCTTAATAGAATTAATGGGTGATTCCACTCTCATTTGCACATCTGACAACAGGGTACACCCACAAAGGATTACTCAGGAAGCTTTAACAGCCACTGAAACATGGCTTTGCAACTCACAAGTCATGCTCAACCCAAAAAAGTTTTAGTACTACTTTTAATCCAAATCCATGTCTCATGAAAAAAACAAAATTTAATTTCCTGTCTCTTGATAATACAGCCATTACAGTTACTTCTCATAGCAAATGTATTAGGGATCATAGTGGATGATAATCTTACCTTCAACCTGTATATACAAATTGCATAAGAAAAACTCATTAAAAACTAGGGATACTTTAAGAGCTAAACACTTTGAAACAGATGCAACTAAAACTACACTTTCCACTACTTATCTCCTCCCTGCTCTTCTTTATGATGCTACCATTCTTGCCAACCTTCAGGCTTTACAAAAATTAAAACTTGAACAATACTATAACAAAGCTGCTAAATTTGCAGCCAATAACCCTTTCAGAACCCACATTGTATAGCACTAAAAAGCCTAAATTGGTTAAAACTGCCTCATACACTAACATATACACAGATTAACATTGCCTATAAAATTATCTAGTATCCATCTGCCTGTCCAGCACTAAAAAACATTCTACACATCTATGTTTCCAATCGGTCGATGCAATCCAGTGACCAAAAACTCATGCCTGTCTACAAACCTAGTAAATCTGCTGTGCATTGGCTGTACTCGTACAAAGTTGCTAAGGCCTGAAACTCCTTACCTCTATCCATTAGGTCAATACCCTACTACACTGTAGGCAATGACTCAATCTATATAGCCATTGGGATAGTGATGGGAGCTTTTATATCTTCACATATACCTTCTAGATATATTACTTCAGACTTCCTTGCTAAAAATCTGGCTCTGTCCTTGCTCAAAACAAGGATAAACTATATCCCTAAATGTGAACAAGTTTAATTCCTTTTGCCTCCTTAATCTTCCTTCTTCCCTTACTTCCTTATTTCTGTGAAACTCCCTTCCATGACTTTCTCTGTAAATATACCATAAGCTTCTTTTTTCCTCAGTTCCTATTGCAATTCCTGTTTTTATTAGACTAACTTACATTTCATTTCTCTACAAATTGTTTAAAATTTCTCTAAATATTAAATGATTGACATAACTTGTATCAATTCTTAACCAATGTTTTTATATTATGGAGGAATTCAGTAAAGCCTACACATTTTTTTTCATGTATGCATCGTGCCACGATGTGTACATGAGCGAGAACAGTCTTAGCTTCAGTAAATGTCACTTAGCGGTGCACAAGCACGTGCAAACAGGGAAACTTCCGTGCAATATAAATTTCTGCTTAATCAGGTGAATCTTATACAAATGAGGCAGATGGATGTATCCAGCAAGGCAAAAGGCATCCATGCAGACTCTGTGTATGTGGTCCTAGTGTACATGGAATTTTTCCATATACAGGAGTCTACACGGATAGAAGGGGATGTAAAAGTCCACAAATATGCCCCAGGATTCAATAAAATCTGTGTAGGCTCCATGAAGAACCTACACAGAATGTACCCATGTACACAGCCATGGTTCCTCTTTGGCAGCACACCGTACATATTAATCATGGCATGCTGCCAAGGGAGATCACAGTAACATGGATATTGAATCCATGTAAGCAACACTGTAGAGGCTGTTCTGTACTTGTAGACTGTCCAGAAACAATCTGGGTAGTTGTAAGCACAACAAAATACCTTTCAGCCCATTAATCTGGACCAAAAGGTGAACAACAGATTTTATTTCATGAAATTTTCAATTATTTTTTTTTATTTACATTTATGTGCTTGTTTGCACAGTGTGGCATGTTGCACAACTATGCTTAACTTTGATCACATATACAGTAGACATCTGCTACACATCTAAAAATGGAAACCTGATGCACTCAATTTGAATTTTTTTTTCATGTGCTTATTTCGCGGTGCAGCATGTTGTTTAACTATGCTTAGATTTGCTTACAGAAACAGTAGACATCCACTAGACATCTAAAAATAGAAACTGGATGGATTCAGTTGTAGTTCTGTGGTGCTTAGCAATGCATAAACACATGCAGTGAAGCTGCACTATGCTTACAGGCACCTGTGTATTGTATGTGAAGATATACAAGTTCCTTTCACTACACCAGTGGCTAGATAAGTTAAGTCATTACCGACAGTATAGTAGATCCCAGGTTCAAGTCCTGAGCAGTCATACTTTTTACATATAGTCCTGTAAAAATGTGTCAGGTGACTGAAACATCAGTTTAATTTACATTAGAAAATTGTTCCATTCAGAAAAGCTGCACAATGCTAAGCAGTACTTAAATATGGTCAACAGTCTATTCCCATTTGCACATTGCTAAGCTTTGCTTGCACATGGTTTGTGTGAGTTTGCATGATGCTAAGAGGCACAGCGCTTTTTTGAAAGTTACAGCATGATGTTCAAGGGCAGGAATGCAGCCTATTTAAAGCACCTCACCCTGGGTGCTGTCATCAACCATTGCCTCCACAGGAGCAGTGAAGGTACAGTGCAGACAGTCCCAAGGATGAGGACTTGAGTCACACTGCTACCATGTCTGATGTCCATGCGGCTGGGATTCCACAACACCCTCCCAAGCCAAGGTATTAACCCCTGTCTTGTGTCACACACCAACCCTAACTGTTGTCTTGTCTGTTTGCAAAAACTTCCTCACCTTCCCAACTTACCTCCCCCACACATACCTATGTCCCTTCCCCAACATTCCACTCTCACCTTAAAAAAATGAGCACCTGTCCCAAAAAATATATATTGTCCCATACATAGCTATCCATTTCTCACATGTGTCTGCTGGACACACTTAATTTGGTCCAAGTGGCTTTACAACAGACTTATGTTGTCCTAACACTTCTCTCTGGGGATGACAGTCCAAGTTCAGCTAAAAAAATCTGTTAAAGTACACAGTTGTTGCTGTACAAGAAATGGATAGCTATGGTTCTTTTTATACCCTTCCTGCACATACCTACCTGCCTTTTACTATGTTTTTCCCCATTTCACCACTGTCCTATCTCCCCATTTTTCCTTTTTTAAAGATTTTTTGCACCATGCTGCACAGTGTGCAGCATTGCTAAGCTAAGCTAAGTGGAGCTATATTGATATATGCTTTTGAAATATTAATCACTTTCAAAAAGTACACCTGCACCCTATTTTGGACCCAGGACCATTGCACTTACAGACCAGTGCATCAACCCGCCAAGCCACACTGCTGTTAATTAACACAGGTGTTTTAGCCAAAACATAATACTTGCCATTTTCCCATCATTAAACATGTTTAAGCAATGCTGTGCATTGCAGCCCACCAGGCAAATTTGATAAAAGAGTAATAGAAAAAATGGGAATGTAACTTGGATTTTGGTGTAGGAATACATCACTATAAAGCCAGACATATAATAATGGATGTAAGTGAGGTCTCTAACAGCAGGTAACTGTGCAATTATATCTACAACATTTAAAAATACACCTGCTAAATCATTAATGGAAAATAGATGTTTAACTGGAACTCAGGTAGAGAAATACTTTCTTATAAAGCCATACACATAATAATGAATGTAAATGAGGTATGTAACAACATGTAAGTGTGCAATTATATATTAAAAAATACACCTACAGTAACAGTGACTCAGTAGCTCAAACTTTTAAATGTTTTGAAAGCATTAATGTTTGGTTCTCGTGGTCCTGGGTTCAAATCCAGTCATGTCTAGCATTTAAAATACACATATGTGTACATCACCATTGTGAATTCCAATATGAATGACTGTCACATCACCTATTTACTGAATGCATTTCAGATGGACTGTCTGCATTTCAGTGATGGAAGTCAAAGACCTACAGATAGGAACACAGTTAACATATTTCTATTACAACACTAGAAAGTGCATAGAGTGTCAGGTCATGCATTACTATGCATTCACAAAGGATTTTAAATTATGTAATTCAAAGGAGGTCCAGTAATATCAGACTGCAGTACACAATCATTTGCTACTGATATTACAGATAAGCACAGCTGCACAAGTAACAAACTCATATGGAAGTTGTGCTAACAACAAGAGTTGCTAGCACATAAGTTACAGATGACTACCATAATATAACACATGGATTGGCAGTTTTCCAAATGGTTGACATAATGATAAATGTGCCCCCTACCTTATTCAAGGACACAACAAACATGTTGCCTTTTACTCTGTTAATGATACCTTTGGCTAACATACCTCCACATACTGCAGCCTATCTCACTATGCTTATTGCCTGCAGCAGCAGCAGCTGCAGCCTGTAGCACACATATGTGTATGCAATGAGCTTCTGCTACAAACATCCTCTCTGTGCTGACGTAGTATCTCTAGGCCAGTATTTTCACCCCATCATAGGAGAAAGGGGATGGATTTTACATTGAGGGCTTATATCTCCTTCAATAGTTGCATGGAATTGCCTGATTACACTACAAATCAGCTGTGTATGCTTCAATTAGCATTCCTGAAGCACAGATTGGTTCAGAGGCAATCATCTGCTAATATGAACTATCTTAAAAAGGCAAACTCCTAGCTAGGTAAACCATTGTGTATGAGAGTTACTTTCTATGGTGAACTCATTGTCACAACATGTATATATGTGTATCTTTCAAAAGAGGAGTATTGTACTCCATCAAGTATGCAACCATTTTGTTTTCAACATGATGCATATGTTTTAATATACTTAGGTGGAACGGGGATTATATCAGTAAGCCTTTATTAGAGCTGTACAGGTGACATGCCATTGATCTGCAGCTGTATAACACCCAACAGAGGATGCAGACTACAACAAGGGTTTAATGCTGCCTGTTAACTAGGGACACAGGTCTCCTGGATACTGCCTTTGTTGGCAGTTGTAATACTACACAGCTATTTATTGGCATTGTACTATATACATATGTTATGGGGGGGCTTTCCTTCTATGGGCCACACTACAAGTGGACTCCTGTTTTGGGTGTCTGATCATATGTGAGTATCTGTCATGGCACAAGCAGATGTAGGTCACTATTGCCACTATCCTAGTTGCCTGTACACCCTTTGCATGTTTTCCACACTGTTACATATGAGATATGTAATCAAGTGGGGAATACTGATAGCTTTCCTTAACTGCTGTATCTGAACATACTGTACACACATGTTTGTGATCTTGATGTGTTCTAATTTTTTTGTATTTCAGGTGATAACATGCATGATAGAAGTCACCCACCTTTAACTGAGGTGGAAAAAGACTTCATAGTTGAGACATTAAGATAACACTATAAACTGTTGCTGTCCACAGGGAGGGCAAATAGGCAAGAGTGACAAGCCTTGTGGGATGAACTGGTCCATAGCATAAATGTTTCCAGTTATCAGAATCGCACATTTGAGCAGGTGAAACAATGTGCCACAGACATGATCCACTCAGCATGCAGATGGGCAGCAGATGTGGCCAGGAATTGTCAGGTCACTGGTGGAGGGCCTACAGTGGAACAACCTCTGTCAGCCACTGAGGAAATTCCTAGTGAACCTTGCAACACAGGACAGCTCCCAAGCTTCCATCACACCTTATGTCATGAATGTGGGTGCCACCATTTCCACCCAAGAGGAGTGCCCAGGTATGTTTAGTTGAATCATCATCAGAATACTGCAGCATTTATCATGTCAGGGTGTACATAGTTTTACATGGGTGTCCGGTGCTTAATAGGGTGGGGGGGGTTACCTGCAGTTTTAAGCTCATACAGAGATTGTAACCTACATACCTGTTAACATAGAAGCTACTGTAAATGAGGAATATTTGAACATAGCCCTAGTGTTATACTGTATCATGTGGTGTTGTTTACATTACCTCTTCCTCAAATGTTTTTCAGGAGTGTCAGGAACAGGAAGAGGCCATGTCCCTGCTCCTGGTAAGTACAAAACATTTTTGTCACACACACACACATATATATATATATATATATATATATATATATATATATATATATATATATATATATTTACATCAACATATTAGCTAAAGTGTCATCCCAGGCCTGATGGCTGGATTGATGTACTGCCTGCATAACTGAAAGGTGTAGAGATATGTTCTGACTGTACACACTTTAAGGTCATACAAGGGCCTTGTAGGTCTGACTACAGTGATTGATTTCACAGTACTGACAGAACTTTTCAGATGGCCATACCTGTAAAATGTCCAGAGTTCTGCAGAATGTTAACAGTGTACATAATTTATGTATTGCTCATGAGGGTCCAATTCAAAGAGCTGTTATTTTGAAATGCTTGCAAACTTGGTTTAAACATGAATGACCTTGTGTCCTACTATCACAGATTGTGGGTTGTACAAGTCTGTAATAGTGACAGCAGTGTATACAGCTTAACATATATTGAAACATAGTACTGCAGATCACAGTAGTGCAGGTATTAATGTGATGCTTTCTCTTTTATATCACAGGTGACCTGGGAGGTTGGTCTTTGTTCCCTTCACAACCTGAAGTCATTGTATCTTCAGGCTATGGCAATGATGGTAGGCAAAGTGAGGCACAGCTGGGGGTTGCAGTGGCAGAATCTGTCACAGAGGTTTCCATCCTTTGTCCTCCCTCATTATCACTGTACACAGTCAGTATGCCTATGCATACCAAATGCCCTGAGGCCACAGATATTGGACAGTTGGAGGGTGGGGACATTGAACAGGGAAGTGTGGCTACTGTGGCTGCACTGAGTGTTGACAATGGCCATAGCCAAACAGTTGGTGAGGCTCCACAAAGGCAGATTGATAGGGGTGCTCATAGGAGGCCTACTGTCCCTCTACCACCAGTTGTAGGTGCCTCATTACGTGCCATTCAGCATATGTTTAGGGACGTCATGGAGGCACAGGCATGTTCAAAAAGGAACTCCAGATGATTGCTCATGGTTATGGATGTAGCACAGTCTGAAATCCGTGACTACCTCCACCGTGTTGCTAATACGCTGGATCACTTGACTGAGGCAGTGGAATGACGTTGGTCTGAGATATCTGCTATCTATCACTATCTGCCTTGGAATGCACATCATCTGTGATGGAATGAGTGGTTGAAGTTGAGTGTTGGACTCGTAGATGTAGGCCATCAACTACATCTGCTGAGAGTCCATGTGGTAGGTCACAATCATGATCCTGTAGTGGCAGCACATCCAGCACTCCAGAAGGGAGTGTGCTGTCCATACTAAGACATGGCAGGCCATGAGCTTGTGGTCCTGGATGGTCCAGTGGAGGACACGGTCCCAGCAGAAAGAAGTCATCTTCAGGTAACCACCCAGAATTTGACCTTGGGCATGGAAGTGCCAGTGCAACTCCTGGCAGACCCAGTCCTCATGTTTGGAGGCAGAGATGATGAACTGTCAACTCTACCCTGCATGGCTCAAAGCTGCCCAACATATATTCACTGCCACTGAGCTTGGCTATGTTGACACAGACACACACCTCTGTCACATCCAAGTCACCTAAAGACACACACCACATTTACATGGTTTGTTTTGTCTGCTCCCCTTTCTGACTCACACACATGCTTGCCAACCTATTGGGACAGTCTAGGCCTCCTGCATCCCCGCAAAACACCCTGTGCAAGTGATGATACCTGTGCCACATCCCTGTCATCATTCTCATTGATGCAGGGTAATGAAGCTATGTGTCTAATGCACTATGTGACAATCTAAATTAATATATATTTGTTTCATCCATTGTTGGCTTTGACATGCTACTTGTACTGGTCAGTCACACAGTTTGAATGCTGGCATTTGTAATGTGTAAACCATATTTGAACTGCTGTAATGGCTTTGTAGTCGCACAAAGAAAGATGTCTCATGGCATTGTTTACGTTTCACTTTCAGGATTGTGTAGGACCCACCTATGGGCACACATCTACAATAAACCCATCAATGTCAGAGCACATGATGGAATGATAGCACAGAAGAAAAATGTCATCAGAAAGGTAAAACAGTATAGTTGCATGGCTCCATAGGTACATATGTGTATAATAGGCTAATAAAAACAAGGGCATCTTTCATCCTAGTCATGCATCCCTAAAGTCTGACGAGGTCTGATACCCTTGGTAAGTGTAAGCAGTGTTTTGGGAGCTGTCACATGGACAAGCTGGGGTATGTGAAGTGATCATCCAAAGTTTCCTTGTGTCTATTAGAGACATTTGTCTTAAAGCAGTTATAATTGCCAAGTTCCCCATCCTGTCGTGTAACTTGCACATGATTTGCATTAGGGCAGAACTGTGCTTCACATACATTGGGAGCCTGTTGCATATTGGGTATAGTGTCTGGGCTACATACCTTGTCTGTCCAGCATGTCCTGTTTATACCACAGTCAAGGTGTAGGTGTGTAGGACAGGTAATTCTTGTGCTAGTCCTTTGTTGGATATACAGGAGGTACGCAGTGGGGTCTGACACCTCCCTGCATGACAGGCATACACCTCCCCTCCAAAGCATGTCAGAGACAGAATACACAGTTACGGGCCTGACATTGTCTGCATAAGACACATTATGTACTTGTGTATTGGTTTACTGTGGTACCTCTGTGGATGTGACAGTTGTTGGATATGCCTGGTTAGTTACATACCAAGGGTGGCATTGCACTCAGTGATAGCTGTGATGAATGCTGAATACAGTGGAACAATAACTGTCTTGGATTTACATGCCATTCCTTTATTTATAGGTTGCGCAACATGGATGCATCCCCAAATATTACTGACCCATGACAGTCAGAGGCTAGATCACTATCTATGCGTATGTAAGTCCCTGACTTCTGGGTCAGCTGTTGGAGGTGTGTGGTCAATACATTAGATACCAGGGGTTGATGACTTATAAAGGGATACTAGAGCTGACAGAATAGGCAAAAGAGGTGGTGGCATTGCCCTACATTACAAAAATAACCTAAAAATCCAGCTCCTTCAAAATGAATCCACAGATTTCAAAAATGCTGAAACTCTATTTGCAAAACTCTTTATTAATCAACACAAGCATCTAAACTTATTAGGCGTTTACATATCCCCAGGTAACAACCTATCCACTCTAGAGTCAATATTCCACTGAGCTCCAACTCCCTTCCCCAAGAAACTATATTGCTATGCGAAGTAAATATTGACTGGAACACCAACCTTAACCTATACAACTTCACTCAACTCATACATACACCCACCCGAATTGATAAAACCTCAAAAAAGGGATCCCCATTAGATTGTATCCTCACTAACCACCCCAATACTGCCCATCAGTGTGGTGCTCTAGCCAGCTCTCTAAATGACCACAATCCCACTTTTATATTTAGACATAAACTTAAAATCAATAACGCTCCTTCTCTACTTCACAACCACACCAAAAATAACTTCCCCACTAACCAATTCCTGGATGTCTTAAAATACTGCAACTGGTGCCCCATCAAAACCCTTCTACTAGACCAGACAGTTGAATACTTTAACTCTACATTTCTTAACATCCTAAACCATCTAGCCTCACCTTGAACAATTAGGAATTGTAGTAACCCAGCCCCTTGGCTACAGAAATCCACTAGATCTTTACTGAAGGAAAAAGATAAAACCTGAAATACCTGGGAATAACTAAGAACACCCGCAACTAGGCAGATCTTCCTCAAACTTTGCAATAAGGCAAAAAAAAAAAATGAGAAACAAAATCACTAGATCTCCCTACAAAGGAAACAAAGCTCCAACACACAAAAATTTTGCGCAGCAGTGAACAACATCCTCAAGCCTGGCAGAGCATCCACCCCTCCCACCCAATATAGAAGAATCAAGATTAGAAATAGCTTCAAATGTCAGCAACTATTTTACCTCCTCTATACTTAAACTTATTAACAATGAAACTTCCACTGACCTTCCACAATCTCTCAAGGGCCTAATTAAAAATACCCCCTTCTCACTTAAGCCAGTCCCAACACTATCCATCCAAAAACTCTTATCCAAACTTAAACCCATTACTCTCACTGGCAACAATCTCCCAACTGAATTCCTTCAAATTGCATCCAAGGCCATAGCTTACCCTGTTTCATTACTGATAAAAAGATCCATTACTGAAAACACCACTCCATCCTTGTAGAAAATACATCATTCCCTTCACAAGGGAGGTCCCTCAACCAACCTCTCAAACTGCTGACCAATTGCAATCTTGCCACCCTTATCTAAGATTCTAGAAAGATGTGTCCAATACCAACGCCTTACCCACCTTCTCACCAATAACTTACTATCCAAAACTCAACATGAATTTTGACCATCCCATAACACCACCACTGGCCTAATTAATTTCACCAACACCGTTAACCCACATAGAAACCAAGGCAAGCTAGTCTCCACCATCTTACTAGATGTATCCAAGGCCTTTGATACAGTTTCCCACAATAAACTCCTAACCTGCCTCTCTGAGCTCAACATGGACATTCCCATCCTGTTCTGGTTCAAAATCAACCCAGACAACTGCCTTCAGTCAGTCAAATGGCATGACTACTTATCTCCCCACTCCCAGTCACACTTGGCGTACCTCAGGGTTCTATTCTTGGCCCCCTTCTCTTTAGCAATTTTACAAATCAACTTCACCTAGCAACTACAAAAGCTGAAATAGTACAATATGCTGACAACACAACTCTAATCTGCTCTGCATCTAATATCCAGGTCCTCCAACAAAACGCCCAGGAATCTTTCACACAGATTAAAAACTGGTTAAACAAATCTCAGCTGATATTGAACCCCCCCCAAAAAAACCCAACTCATACTTTTCTACCCAAAAAAGACTAATGACCTAACCACCTTCTCTATGTTCTTAGCCAATAAGACACTCATTACCCCAGTTCCAGAGGCCAAATTATTTGGAATTACAATTGATCAACAATTAAGATTCAACAAATATATATTCCTAACTATCTCCAAAGTCCACAAAAAGCTACGTACCCTTTATTGCTGTAAAAAATACCTTACTTCTGAATCTAGAACTGCTATAGCCAGAACCCATCTCTTATCTACATTACTTTATGCTTCTCCAGTACTAACAAATCTAAATAAGACCAACCTCAACAAACTTTATACATGTTACAACAGAATCACAAGATTTGTTACCAATACCAAATCACGATCCCACCACTGCCAATCTTACTTACTTTTCACTGACTTGAATTCCCCATCCTAATATGATACCAAAAACTCAGCCTAGCTCATCAAATACTATACTATCCAGATAAAACCCCTGTCCTATCTGGCCTAATAAACTTTTACAACTCAAAAAGACAATTGCACTCCACCAATAAAGCCCTGATAGAAAAAAAATCCATGTAAAACACCTTTGGTGAATCCCTCTTCACTCACAAAGTTGCTAACACCTGGAATAGCCTCCATTCTGACAACAGACTACAAAACAGAACTTCCACTTTCAAAACACTTCTTAAATCTTACCTTCTCACCAACTGGCTATACAACTGCAATGGCCCACCATAAACTCCCACTTCTTTGTAGGTGTGCTGCTTTCCTTAGGCTTCTTGTGCATTTAAGGGATTTGCTCAACAATGCTCATTTCCTTAAACTTCCTGTGAATGCTACTAATCTATTGATCCTCACTCAGTTTTGTTTAAAAACCTATCTGTATATATGCATATTATATTTGTATACATATATATGTATATCTGTGTGTGTGTATGTCTGTAGTGCCATACATACCAAGATTATGGAGAGTAAAGCTGCACTATGACACTTATAATGTTGGAAGAAGTACCAAAAGGAAGGGCTCAAAATTAGATAATGTACTTAAAAATATGTGGAAGTACATAGAATAACATGTTGCACTTGGAAGAATATTGGGATATCTGAAGTCCAGAGTTCTGGCAGTCTTCTCTCATGTCATGTGTAAATGATACCACATTTGACAGCAAACCGCAATTTTATGTGAAACACACATACGTATGAGTCAAACATGTGTACTTACTGCAAACATCTGGACAGTGGAGAGTCACATCATGTCTCCCTATTACAGCATGTGGAAACATTGAAAATGTATGGCATCATATATGAATACTTAAATATATTGTCAAGCCATATGTTTGCATCTATGGCAGCAACGACACCCACATTCTCTACAGCCCCCTGTGTCTGTTGGATTTCACCACACATACATCAACTGAACAAGGTGTGCAATGTATTATGTTGTATGCACACTCATTGACAGGGTTAATTTAGCTTTGGCACAGGCTTGCCCATCAAAATCCAGACAGACACATATGCACAAAACGGGTACTGTTGTCACATAGCAAGACTACAAAACAGTTTCCTGCCTGTTAGTGTACTAGCTGTAGATGACAGTAGGAAGCAATGTGACTGTGCAGGCCCCCCAAGCTGTTAAACACAGGGCTTGTTTATGTTCCTTAGGATTACTTCACCTGCAGTCAATTGCAAAGCAGACTTGAGCTATGGTGTGTGAGTTAAGTACTGTGATCTGTAGTACACTATATAGATAGGGGTTCTAAACTCACTCCAGCCCACTTGGTGTGTGTGGTGTGTGTGTGTGTGTGTGTGTGTGTGTGTGTGTGTGTGTGTGTGTGTGTGTGTGTGTGTGTGTGTGCGCGCTCGTGCTTGGCTCATGCATTTGATGCAGGCCTCCAAACTGTCATCCTCCACAAGGCCTGCTGATGTCATCTACCATAAGACTACCTAAAGTCATGTTCATGCCAGACTTAAGCTGTGGCTTGTGTAATAAGTACTGTAATTTGTATTGTGTAAGACTATATAGGTAGGGGTTGTAATCTCATGTCAGCCAACTTGTGTGTGCATGTGTGTGTGAGTGTGCGTGTGTGCGTGTGTGCGTGTGTGTGTGTGTCCTGCAGAAATAAATAGGTAGTGGTACTATTCTCACTGCAACCAAGTTTGTGTGTGTGGATGTTAGAGCATTTTACATCTACCTATCGGATCGTAGACTCATTGGAATTTACTTGGCTAATGGCACTAGTGCCCTTAGAATCATAACCAAGTTGTTACCTTTATGTACACGATCAACACCTATTGCCCCTGTCCAAGAGGGACACAGTTGGAACCACTGTGGTGAAATTACTGTCATCTCTACAATAATACAAATTGCATCTAAAGACGGCCAATGAGGTGCTCTGTTTGACATGATGTTGGAGTCTGTTCCAAAGGTGTGTTAAACTGTGGTATACAATTGCCCCCCCCCCCCCAGCAGGTTGCATTAATGTCACATGCCAGGTTAAGGTCTATACAACAAATAACCTGTGCACCATTTGACTTATGGATAAGCACCATTTCCAATAGAGCAAGGTCAGAGATTGCCTCATATGCAAGCCAGAGATCACATCTGAGTAGTCTATATGTCACACATAAAGTGACAGTGATATCAGATGATCACCATAGACAGATGCCGAAGACCTGAATCCCCCTTGTGAGGAAACTATGTAGCCTCTACAATTGCCGCAGGTGCTTGGAAAGGTACGTACCAAAAGGGCTATTGCACTCAACTATTTATTTGCAGAGGGAAGAGGACATGGAGGTTATGACATCTATTATTTCCGAGACAATGACCTCACTAATTACATGAGCATGATAGAATGCCCTTCTTACCACTGCAGAGATATGGTGATCTAAGGTAAGTTAGCTGTCAACCTGTGTGTCCAGGTCTCCCACCCCTGAGTATGTATGTCAGGTTTTGTTATTGAGGTGGTAGTTAGCAGGAACATTATTGTTACCCGAAGCAATGATAACATATATTTGCATTGCTTTTAAGACCATGACTTTGGCAACAATCATTTGTTCAAGTAAGACCCTCATGTAGGACGTTGACATACTTTTGAGATTCTATGACTGCTCCCAGTTTGCAGGTATCAGCAAACTTTGTCAGACACAGACATATAATTTGTGCCTGTACTTTGGAGAAATGGATTCCAAACAGTACAGGACCCATGACTAAACCCTGTGGAACACCACAGGTTAGATCTTGACTATTGGAGTTGCGTTCCCCTATTTTGACTATACGATCTCTATCAATGAGGCAGTGAATGACCCCTGTAATGATATAATAGTTAATGCCTAGTTGTGTGCATTTCTCAATGACGGTTGAGTGGGGGGATAGTGACAAATGCTTCAGCTAAGGCTAGGTAGGCTGTATGTACAAATATCCCCTCATCCAGGTCCTATGTGACTGTCTCAAAGACATCCACTAGGTTTAACAAGCATGATCTCCCTTTGACAAATCCAAACTGTGTAGGGTCAACTGTGTGGAGATTATATATATCTTTGTTGATAAGGTCTTTGATGATTTGCCCCATGACCTTGCAGATGTGACTAGTCAGTATAATAGGTATATCATTTCCATGGTGGGTGGATGCACCACCTCTGTGCAAGTGGATAATTGTGGCTGTTTCCATTCAGCTGGGACAAAGCCAGAGGTTACACTATGTTTGCAAAGAATTCCCAATAGTGTTAGTACTCCATGTTGGAGTCCATGTAGGACTCAGCCTATATTGCTCTCATGTCTCATAGATTCTGTGTTTTTGTCCACATAGAGGCTATTTACAACCTGCTCTTTGCAGGTACAAGGTAGGGGACAGGTGGTAGGAATGTCATGGGGTACGTGTGGTGGGGACAGGGAAGTGATGATTTCATAGAACCTGTCAGCCAACAGGCTTGATATGTTGAATGGCTGTTTCTATGAGGTATCATTAACTATGAGATCAGCACACATGTGGGCCTTTCCTATTGGGCTACAGATGTAACTATAGAATGCTTTGTGGTTGTCCTTTGTGGAGGAGGCTAATTTCGACCCATACTATCTTTAGGAGTTCACAACAACACTTATTTGCTAGTTTAAGCTGAGGAGGGAGTGTTTCCAGTTTAGGAGGGCTCCCTCCCTCCTATCCTTAGGCAGCAATGTCTTCTTATTATTGTAAAGCCTGTTACTGTTAGTTGTCCACCAGGCAGGTTTCCTATGCCATGAGGAGCTTGTTGTTATCATGTCAGGTACAGCTGAGTCAATGCAGTCATACAGGTGCTTGTATAATGCATTGGTGTACAGCTCGGCATAGTTGCCAGTTACATCTGAGTTAGGAGGTGCAGTGAAGCTATTTATACCAACCCACAGGGGGTTATAATCTGGATTGGTGAATGTATTTAATGTATTTGCTGCATGCGGGGTATCAGGTGTGATATCTACTTTGACTAAGATGGATTTAAGGTCATATCTCTCCAGGGAGGACCTCACAGTGGGGATGCTACAGTGGTCACCCATATTGGTAAGCACCGAATCAAATATGTTACTTCCCCTTGTGGGGGGTGTCAACCAAGTGGTATAGGCCATTTGAGATAATGGGTTAAGTAACCTTTGGGCAAATGAGTTTGAGCACAACTAATCTGCACAGTCTGTGGGTAGTAAACATCACCCCAAACCATGGTGTCCAAATGCATCTTGATAGACTTATGTAGATCCAAATAAGCAGAGTAGGTGTCCTGATTCATGGAGGGGCTACTGTAGCTGGCAATGTCTTGAACAGGTGCCCTACACACAGTCAATAGCCCCTGAAGTGTATGCATGGAATCATACTGTGTAAAGAATGTGGGTGTGTATGTATCCTTAATGAATATTTATACACCGCCAACATTAGCTTGCATGCCTTCAGTTTGTGGTCTGCACTTGTAGAAGTAGGTGTAGCCTGGTATGGATGTGGTGCACTCCACAGCCTTGAACCAGGTGTCTGTGACTGCACAAAGGTCTGCATGTTCCAAGATGAGGACAGCTTCCAGTAAGTGTAGTTTCCTGTTGACTTTCCTATCATTTAGCAGCATAATCTTGAGGTTGGTTGTACATGGGGTGTTTACATTGAAAAATTTGTCCTTGAGATACCATCTAAAAAGGGCACTATGAGGGTGTCAATAGCCTTGGCCAGTATCTGAAATCCCAGTGGTGACAGATGAAGACCATCTAGAGCATGTCATCCCAGGCTGACAGTTAGTGGATCCCCTTACACTGAGACCAGATGCTAAGCCTATTATTGAAGTCAGTCATGTTCTGTTTGTATTGAGGCATCATCCTAGCTGAATTTAAAATGTAGCTGATGGCCAAGGGTATACCTGCCTGAGACATATAGTGTGAGAGCTTAGTCATGTCTGTCATCACACAGTCTGGAGAGGTACGTGTCAAGTCTTACACAACAACAGGAACTATGATGTAGTCATAACAGTACCTGTTATTGACATATTTGACTGCCTGTGAGGAATGCTGTATCCTGGCACCTCACAGACAGTGGACCATGACCTTTATTTTTCAGCCTGGTGAGGGAACATCAGTGTGACTCACGATGTAAACCCCTATGAATAATATGTTTGAATATGTGTTTTGTGGTAAGGGTTTGACCAGTGAGACAGTGGTGCATTAGCTATTATGTGTACTGTGTTTTGCTGAGGTACTATTATGTGTAGTGTGCTTGCATCTCTGTTTGTGAGGTGTCTGGTGATTAGGTATGCTCCTGGTATGGACCTCCACATATGCAGGTATGTGTGATGTGGGTTTGAGTGGAGTAGGAGGTGATGTGGGCATGTTGGTACCCCACCAATTGTCATATGTACTGTCAGATGTGTGAGAGAGAATGGATTCAAGGTTTTTAATGTAGATGTATCTCATACACATTGTGTTTGTGTGGAGTAGGAGTAGAGGTTTGGGGCCGCTGTCCACATCTCTACAACAGTCAGGGATAATGCCATTAGTAATAGATTATTGCTTGTGTATACATCACAACAGGCCATGGTTAGGCAGTGGCCTGACAGATGCTTACATGTAACATGTTATTACATTTATGTTGTCATCCTAATGGAAAACAGTATAGTGTGGGATGGCATGGTAGATTGAGTACATTGATTTGCCAGGCTTGTGGGAATGAAACATAATCCTGGTAATAGGCAGTCGGAAAAGCATACTTACAAATGTGACAATGTACAACTCCAGCAAAGTAAAGGTCATGCTGCTACACTCTTGTGGTTCCCGGCCTCAAACACACTCTCTGTAGGCACTGTTTGCAGTGAAGATGTGCATGTCCATGCATGCACAGAAAACTTGTCCAACTTTGCTGTCATTGCTTTAGCCTTGCAAGTCTATAATGTCTATCAAACAACCAGACAGCAAATGTATGTTGTGTGAAATGATGTAGGAACACAGTTTAGTGTTCTGGGAACATAAATGTACAGTATGACATACCTAGGACATGTGGGAGGGACAGAGACATTGCCCAAAGGTGGCCATCCATCTGCAGTAGGCCTCACATCCATGTCATGCAGATCATCACCATTATGCTGTCAAAGGCCAGGCTGCATGAATTGCTGTGAAACTGTGTCCTAACAGGGATCCCTGCTGCTGTGGCACTTGATGGAACAACCTTGGACATCTATGTCAACTGAGACTTAACTTTGTATTGTGATGCAGTAGCTGTGCTCCTAATCAAAATAAGGTCAGTACCCTGGTCAAATGCTATAAGCCTCAAAACCCAAGACATAATACATGCAAACATCAGATGATTGGTCTGGTTTCTAATTAAGGCAAAAAAGAATACTTTAAACTCCCCCAAAACCAACATAGTCACAACCCCAAGAAAATTTTGGAAGCAATCAACTCCTTACTCCATCCTGGGATGAGCCATAATCCATGCCCAAACCCAGAAAAAAACACCCTCTGAGTTAGCCTCTCTTTTCAACTCTTACTTCACTGACACTATTGCTAAGCTTACTATCACCTTCCCACCATCAATAAAAACTAACCAAACCCTGCAATTGTACATACCCCAACTACTACATTATCCACTTTCTCACTCTCTCCCATACCTACCACAAACATCCAAAAACTCCTTCATAAACTAAAACCATGCACCAATGCCCCAGATAACTTACCTGCAGAATTCTTACAACTATCAGCCTCCTCCATAGCATACCCCATCAACATTCACCTCGATAGGTCCATTCAGGAATCATGTATACCTGATATCTGGAAAAAGGCATAAATTCTCCCACTTCACAAATATGGCAATAATTCTGACATCACTAACTTCTGGCCTATCTCCATTCTTTCTCCCATCTCAAAAATACTTGAGAAGTGCATTAATACTCAGCTCCTTATTCACATGGTTAAGCATCACCTCCTTTCCCCCACTCAACATGGCTTTAGGCCAGGGCATAGTACTAACACTGCCCTCATTTCATAGGTTCATAGGTAGGTACGAGGCTATCAGACCAAGGGCCTAAGTAAGCCTAGCCAACAAAGTTCCCTGGCTTATGCCAACCCAAGAAAGTTAATTTCCTGTGCCCCTGTCGAGCAGAGCCACAAAACTGATCCCCGGGGTGTATTTCCTATTTCCCATCCACTCATCAAGATTTTTCTTGAAGAAGAGTGTTAATGAGGAATTTTGCTTGACATAGATGGGTAGCCTGTTCCAGTGTATGGGAAGTCTCTGGGACAGGAATCTATCCCTCCAGCAAGTCCTGTTTATTGTGGTGACAATGTTTAGGTCCCTAGAGCATGTAGCTCGAAGGGATAAGGATTTCTTTAGATGTAGCATGCCCAACAGCTCTGAGTTTGACATAGCTTTATATGTTAGGCAGAGATCACCTCAGAGTAGGCGATATGCTACAGAGTAAAGCTGGAGTTTTTTGAGACGATCAGTGTAGGGCATCTGTTTGAGGCCAGTAATTCTCTTTGTGAGGTACTTCTGTGGCCTTTCCAGCTGCTGCAGATGTCTTGTGAGGTACATTCCAAAAGGGGTGTTGTACTCTATAATGGGTCTAAGGAGTGTCGAGTAGAGGGGAACAATGACCTCTTTTTTCCTGGATGAGAACCCTTTTGTGATGAGTTGTGCCATGTAGAAAGATTTCCTGACTACTGTGGTAATGTGATTATCAAAGGAGAGACTACTGTACACCTGGGTCCCAAGGTCTCTTATCGCACATTCAGTGTTAAGAAGACTGCTGCCTATGTGGTAGTTCATGGGTAGGGAGTTTTTACCAAAGGGGATAACAATGCACTTTTTGGCATTGAGCTTGAGGCCATGGCTCTGACACCAGGCATCTGTCTCAATGAGGTCCATCTGTAGGATGTCCACATCATTTAAGGACTTGACTATAGCTCCTAGTTTGCAGTCATCTGCGAACTTCATTAGCCAGAGGCCTTCTGTGTTAGCCTGTACTTCAGAGAAGTAGATACCAAACAGTAGAGGTCCTTCCTAGACACAGTTAATAGAGCTAGGGATGATGGATCCATAGTCTCCGCACTCTTTCTCGATCTATCAAAAGCATTTGACACAGTCTCTTACTCCCTTCTGCTTATTACTAAACTCTCTAACCTGGGCACCTCTTCCTTCACCCTTCTTTGGTTTTCTAACTATCTCAGAAATAGGAAACAATCTACTATCTGTCAACAGTGCTCTTCACCTTTCATCAACACCAATACAGGGGTACCCCAGGGTTCCATACTGGGTCCCCTTTTATTTAATAAATTCATCAATGACTTAAACACTTCTCTTACCCACAGTACTATAATCCAATATGCAGATGATTCTACTATTATTTGCTCTTCTAAATCTGCCTCTGTACTGCAGCAACTTGTCCAAAAAGCATTCACCTTAGCTGAATCCTGGATGTCACAGAACCATCTCGCCCTTAACCCCAATAAAACTAAACTCTTAATATTTACCCCCAAAAATCCAGCCCAGTTGACAAGTCTGACTTCTCTGTTCATTCCCAAAATGATACTGTTATTGAAGTCGTTCCCAACACCAAATTACTCGGTGTCATCACTGATGACACCTTAACCTTTGACCTTCATATCCATAACAATATAAAAAAAACATCAGAAACTAGGAGCCTTTTATAGGCACAACTACTTTTTTAGCTTTTTTACAAAAAAGGCTCTTGGCTCATCATTCCTGCTTCCAACACTCTTATATGGTGCCCCCATCCTAACCAATATTCAGTCCTCTCTGAAAACTAAAATCAATTCACGCTACAATAAAGTTGCCAAATTTGCTACAAATGTTAATTTTTCCACCCACCACTGTTCCATACTACATCAACTAAACTGGCTTGAACTCCCTCATCACCTCATATACCTACAACTAACTGCTGCCCATAAACGTATTTACTAGCCAGCAGTCTGCCCATCCCTCTCCTACATTTTGACCATTTACCATCCTAATCAACACCTAAGGTCAGAAAATAAAATGCTATTAAACACTGATAAGCCTAAGCACTCATCCGGTCAAATGCTGTATTCTTTTACTGTCTCCAAACTATGGAATAATCTCCCTCCTTCAGTCAGAACTATGAGTAATCCCAGTGCTTTTAAAACATCCCTTAAACTTCATCGCTCCTCACATTGGATATTCACTTGCACCCCCAATGACAACCCAAAACATGACCCCACTCCCAAGATCCTACTCATCTTCACTCTACAACTAGTCCATCTTCCCCTTCTCTCTATCATATCAACTCCTTCTGCTGTCACTTTAGAATGTGCTATCCCTACTTTAAGCCTTCTGCTTCCTTCTTTTACCCTTTAAGCTAATTTCCTCTCTCTGCTAATAGAATTTCTAAATATTTAAAACTTCTATTCCTACACTTGGACCATGATTTTAAAGAATTATTCACTGTTATTATCAATTTATGTAATATTATCACCAAATTGTTCTATGTGTTATTACTTTATTTAATGTGCTAACTCTACCTTACATACTCTGTATTGTTTGTGTATAATTTTTCTTTGTATGTAACCACATGTGAAGCTTTTCTCCCTGGGCATCCACTGAAAATGGGCTCATTTCAGGACCAGTGAATTTTTCCAGTAAACACATGCAACAAATAAATAAATAAACACATCTACCTGGAAAAGGCTACAACAAACCTATAGAGCCTTGCATCATGTGTGACAAGTGTGTGGATCAACAAACAGGCTGTGGCCCGCTTCATATATTGAGCTTGATGTTAATGTTTTGCTTCTGGTAACAGACAAAGAATTGTATCCTACCACTGTGAGGCTGTGTTGAGACCAGCAGTAGTAGTGGCCATGCAGCAACAATTCAGGTGACTCCCCTCTTTTCAGCATTCATCATAAGGTAAATGTTCTTTCTCAGTATGCATTGCTTGGTTATTGTGTAACCTCAGAATAACTGCCTAAATACTTCATCCTTAACTTTACAGGGCATATGCATTACTTTCTCCTCCAGTGTTCTGTGCAGGAACAGACATCTTGGGTGATATTTTTCTCAGAAACCATAACGACATTAACTCCAATACTGACTTGCACACAGGACAACCAGCATGCATTGTCATGCATTGTCATGCATTGTCAAGCATTGTCCCCATAGTTGTGGAACAGATACTTGTGACATTGAGTGATATACTCAATACAACT
Organism: Protopterus annectens; assembly: GCF_019279795.1. Lineage (NCBI taxonomy): Eukaryota > Metazoa > Chordata > Ceratodontiformes > Protopteridae > Protopterus > Protopterus annectens. Next base: position 800,414,420 of record NC_056732.1, on the reverse strand, counting down.
GTGTAATCAATAATAAAGGATCAGTTGCCATGGATATGAGGATTCCTACTGTGACCTTTACCACCCTGGTGGATATGGGCATTCCTAGGCAATGTAGAAATTGCAACATGTTTACGGATAACCACTTCATTATCAAACAAACTGATATGGTATGTGAGAAATGCATGTATACAATGTCACTGGAGGTAAAGCTCTCGCATAAAAGTACTCCTAATGTCAATAAGGTAGTCAGTGTTACACAGGCCACAGCCATCACACAAAATTCAAAGCAGACATGAGCTGTGGCATTGATATGTAACTGATATAAATCACAAAAACCTCATAGAGAAAGTCCAGATAACAAATACCCTCAGCAGCCCAATATGGACTCTGTGAAAACAACATACATATCAACACATAAAACAACATGTCATGGAGGAACAACGTATAAGCCCATAAGTCAAGCTGACACACAAGCCAATATTCTAGTCATTGCTGACTTCATGCAAATGAGGAGCTGTCATTGAATCCCATACTGACATAAATGTTTTCTAGGAGGGGCTGACACAGACAGAAATACAGTTGTTATCTGAGCCATGGGCTAACACTAAATACTAATAAATGGATAATACTATCCTTTGGGAAGTCATCCACCCCTGGTAACTTTCATACTGCCAGCACACCTTGAACTGTTGACTGAGTAGTCATTGACTTATGGACAGACATAGTGATCTACCCTTTGCCTGTCATGTGTCTTTAATATTGTGGGCATCATCCTATGTGGCACAACCTATAAATAAAGGTATGGCATGTAAATCCAAGGAAGCCATTGTTCCACTGTAATCAGCATTCAATGGACCTATCCTTGGTTGAATGCCACTTTTGGTATGTAACTTGCCAGGCATATCTGACAACTGTAACATCCACAAAGGTTCCTCAGCAAGCACTATATGCTGTACATAACATATCCTATGCAGACCACATAAAGGCCCTATCCTTGTAGTCTGTATCCTACATGCTTTGGAGGGGTGGTGTATGTCTGCCATACAAGGTGGTGTCAGACCCCAAAGTGGACCTCTTGCATATCTATGAAACAGGTAGCACCAGAAGTACCTGGTCTACAGACCTACACCTTGACAGTGGTATATATAGGACATATTGGAGAGACATGTATGTAACCCAGAGACTACGGCCTATATGGAACAGGCCCCACATCCATGTGAAGCACATTTCTGCCCTAATACAAATAAAGTGCAAGTTACACAATTGGATGGGGAACAGGACAATCATACCTGCTTGTGGACCAATGTCTACAATGGACACAGGGAAACTGTGGATGGTTCAACCCCCACGGCCTGGCTTGTAGATGTTTCAGCTCCCAAAATCCTGATTACACTTATCAATGGTATCATACCATGACAGTGTTTATGAACACATGGCTATGATTATAGGAGCCCTTGTGTTAATTAGCATATTAAACACATATGTACCTATGATCTCCGGAACATATACTGTCTTACCTTTCTGACGACAATTGTCTTGTGTTCTGACATTCAATTCTGTGTTCTCATGATGATGGGTTGATTGTAGATGTGTAGCCACAGGTGTATCCTACACAATCGTGAAAGTGAGACATAAACATTTCCATGTGACACCTGCCATTGTGTGATTGACAGTGATTGATAGTCATTACAACAGCATCCATCATTATGTACACACACTATTATGGTAGAGTCATTATAAATACTAACATATAAATTCTGAAAATAAACAGTGCAAGTAGCATGTCAAAAGCAACACTGGATTAAACAAATTCATATTAATGTAGATAGTCACTGTGCATCAGACATAAAGCTTTATTTCCCTGCATCCATAAGAGAGATGAGCGGGATGTGGCACAGGTATCATCACTTGCACAAGGTGTTGTGTAGGGATGCAGGAGGCATAAGATGACCCAATAGGTTGGCAAACTTGTGTATGAGTCAGGAAGGGATTCAGGCAGAATGGACCATGGAAATGTGGCGTGTGTGTCTGTAGGTGACCTGAATATGACATTGGTGTGTGAGTGTCTGAGTGCACACAGCCAAGCTCATTGCTAGCCCTACATGTCTGTATGTTGGGCAGCTGTGAGCCATGCAATATAGTGCTGTTAGTTTATTGTCTCCTCCCCCAAACATGTGAACTCACTCTACTAGGGGTTGGACTGGCACCTCCATGCCCAAGGTTAGTTGCTCTGCTACTACTTGAGAGTGACTGATCTCTGCTCAGAACCAGTCCTCCACGGGACAATCCAGGGCCATAAGTCATGGCCTGCACATCTTGGTGTGGACAGCATACTCCCCTCTGGAGCACTGGATGTACTGCCACAATGGCAGCGTGATTGTGCACAGCCAGATTGACTCTCAGTAGATGTAGTTGCTGACCTATGTCCATGAGACTAACGTTCAACTCCAGCCAGACCTTCCATCAAAGACAATGTGCATTCCAAGACAGATATTGTGTGATTTCTCTCAGATCAATGCCTTTCCACTGCATCAGTGAATCAATCCAGGATATCATCAATCCAGTGGAGGCAATCACAGATGTCAGACTGCGCTGCATCCATAACCCTGAGCATTCATCTGGAGTTCCTTTCTGAACAGGCCTGTGCCTCCATGATAGCCCTAAATATATGGTAAGTGACACGAGATGAGACACCTGCAACAGGTGGTGGAGGGACAGTAGGCCTCCTATGAGCACCCCTATCAATCTACCTGTGTGGAACATAGCCAACTGTTTGGTTATGGCCACTGTTGACAGTCACTGAAGCCACAGTAGCCACACTTCCCTGTTCGATGTCCCCACCCTCTGACTGTCCAATATCTGTGGCCACAGGGGACTGGGTATGCATAGGCGTACTGGCTGTATATGGTGATAATGAGGGTGGATGAGGGATGTCAACCTCTATGCCAAAATCAGCCGCTACAACCCCCAGTTGTGCCTCACTTTTCCCACCATCATCATTAGAATCTGAAGAGACACTGACATCAGGTTGTGAACGGGACAAAGACCAACCTCCCTGGTCACCTGTGATAAAATGGGAAAAGCATTACATTAATACCTGTGCTACTATGCTCTGCAGTACTATGTTGCAATATATGTTAGGCTGTATACCGCTGCTGTCACTATTACACATTTGTATAACCCACAACCTCATGCAATAGGACATGAGGACATTATTTTGTAACCCATATCTGTAATCATTTGGAAATAAATGTTCTTTAAACAGGAATCTCAAGAGCAAAACATAAATGATGCACACTGTTGACATTTTGCAAAACTCAAACAGTTGACAGTTATGGCAATCTGTAATGTCCTGACAATATTGTCAAATCAATCACTGTGGTTGCACCTACAAGACATATGTAAGAGTCTAAACTGTGTACAGTCAGAAAATATCTGTACAGTTTGCAGTCATGCAGAGTGCATCAATCCAGCCAGCAGGCCTGTGATGACACCTGTGCAAATGCAGTGAATTAAATATATATCGCTGACAAAACAGTTTTGCACTTACCAGCAGCAGGACCATGGCTTCTTCCTATTCCTGATGATCCTAGAAAAATGTGAGGGTATGGGCAATGTACATAGCAGCGCATGTGTCAGTATAACAGGGCTAATACTTCAAAATATCTCACATTTACATTAGCTGCTATATTAACAGGTATGCTGTTTACAAACTATGCATGAGCTTAAAACTGCATCTAACCTTCCCTCCACAACACCTGATACCCACGTAACACTATGTGCACCCTGACATGCTGACTGCTACAGTATTCCAGTGATGATGCAATTAAGCATACCTGGACACTCCTCTTGAGTGGAAACAGTTGCACCTACATCCACAACATTTGGGGTGATGGATACCTGGAAGCTGTCCTGTGTTGCAAGGTTCACCAGGAAATCCTCAGTGGCTGACAGAGGTTGTCCTGCTACAGGCCTACCACCAGTGACCTGATGAACCCTGGCCACATCCACTGCACATCTACATACCAAGTTTATCATGTCTGTTGCACAGTGTCACATCTGCTCATATGTGCAATTCCAGTGACCCACAGCATTAATGTTGTGCACCAGTTCATCCCACAAGGATGTATGCCCTTGCCTATTTGCCCTCCCTCTGGATAGCAGGACTTCATGGTGTTGTCTCAAGGCCTCAATAATGAGGTCGTTTTCTGACTCAGTGAAAGGTGGATGGTGTCTGGCATGCATGATATCTCCTGAAATACAAATAAATGAGAATACATGTCAGGATCACATATGTGGAAGTACAGTATGTAGCGATACAGCAATAAAGGAAGCCTATTGGTATTCCCAGCTTGATTAAACATCTCTTAATCAACAGTGTGCCAAACATACAAAGATTGTGGAAGCAACTATGATAGTAGCAATAATGACCCACTGCTGTTTATGACATGACAGATAGTTATGATCACACAACAAAGACAGGAGTCTATTGCAGTGTGCCCCATAGCAGGGACCCCCCCTCCCATAACATATATAAACAACAATGCCAACCAAACAGCAGGTTATTACTACAACTGTCAACAAAGGAAGTATCCAGGAGACCTGTGTACCTAGTTAACACACAGCATTATACCTTCTCTGTATTCTACATCCTCTGTAGGTGTAACACGGCTGGAGATCACTGACATGTCATCAGTACAGTTCTAAGAAAGGCTTATTGATGTAATCCGAATTCCCCCTAAGTATATTCAAACATATGCATCATGTTCAAAACTAAATGGTTACATGCCTGATAGAGTACAAAACTCCTGTGTTGAAAGATACAGCTGTATGAGTGCTGTCTGAATGAGTTAAGCATACAAACTAACTCTCATACACAATGGATCCCCTAGCTAGGTGTTTTCCTTTTTAAAATGGGTCACATTAGCAGGTGATTGTCTCTGGACCAATCTATGGTAAAGGAAGGCTACTTGTAGCATATAAAGCTGATATGCAGTATAATCAGCCAATCTCATGCAACTACTCAACAATATATAAGGCCTCAGTGTAGATTCCATCCCCTTCCTCACATTTGGGTTGCAAATTACTGGGGTAGGGATTATGTTAGGACAGAGAGAAGGTTTGTTGCAGCTACTTGTACATACAGATGTGTGTGCTACAGGCTGAAGCTGCTGCTGCAGGCAATAAGCATAATTAGAGAGGATGCAGAATGTGCAGGACAACAAGACTTAAGAGTAAATGTGGGACCTGTGGCAGCCTTGGTGTAAAGCCAGAGCCTGATTGAGGGAACTCATCCTACAGGAAAGTAGGTTATCTGTTTAAGGTAAGTATGTTAGCCAAAGATATCATTAACAGAGTGAAGGGAAACATGCTTTTTGTATCCTAGAACAAGGTAAGGGGCACATTATCCATTATGTCAAACAGTCGGATAACTGCCAGGTCATGTGTAATGTCATGGTAGTTATCTGGAACGTGCGTGCTGGCAACCATTGCTTCCAGCATGAGCTCCATATATGTATGTAACTTGTACTGCTGTGATTGTCTGTAATATCACTAGCAAATCACTGTGGGCTGCAGTCTGGTATGACTGGGGCTCATCTGAATTACATACTTCCATATCTTCTGGGAATTCATACTGATGCATGACTTGATATTATATCCACATTCTAGTGTTGTAATAGGAATAGTTTAAATGTGGTTCTATCAGTAGGCCTTTGACTGCCCTTATTTAGAAGTAGACTTTCAAATGGTGCTGCTTTGGGTGGATAAATAGGTGAGGAGACAGTTATATGTATCAGAATTTATGCTGGTGATGTACACATACATGTATTTTAAATGTTGGACACAACTGTAGTTGAACCCAGGACCATATGGAACAAAAATTTTTACAGCATTTAACAGATTGGCTACTGAGTCACTGTTATAGCAGATGTATTTTTACATGCTGTACATATAATTGCACACTTGGCTGCTGTTACATACCTCACTTACATCTATTACTATGTGCATGGCTTTATAGTGATGTATTTTTCTACTAGAGACACAGTCCCACTCTTATTTTTCCATTACTCATGTGGTAGGTGTATTTTTACATGTTGTATATATATATAATTTCACAGTTACTTGCTATTTCTCTACCACAGTCCCAGTAACACTACTATTTTCTATTAATGCCATAGCTGATTTGCGTAATGAGGCATGATGTGCAGCCAGGCTTAAACACACTTGACAGGAACTTGACAATTGCTATGTTTTGCTTAAAACACCTGTATTAATTAGCAGCTGTGTGACTTGGTGGGTTGATGCACTGTTCTGTAGGTGCAAAGGCCCTGATTTTGAAATAGGGAGCAGGTGTACTTTTTGAACGGGATTAATATTTTTTCAAAAACATTTATCAATATAGCACCATTTAGCTTAGCTATGCACAGCATCCCACAAAAATTCTTTATAGAGAATAAAATGGGAAGATAGGACAGTGGTGAAATGGGGTGCAAGCAGGAGGAAAAGCATAGTGAAAGACAGGTGGGTATGTGCAGGAAGGGTGTAGGAAAGAACTGTAGCTATCCATATCTTGTATAGCAACAACTGTGCACTTTAACAGATTTTTTTAGCTAAATTTGGATGGTTATCCCCAGAAAAAGAGTTGTGAGAACATCATAAGTGTGTTGTCAAGCCATTTGGACCAAACTATGTGTGTCCAGTGGACACGCATGTGAAATAGAGAGCTATGTATGGGGCAATATATATATATATTTTTCGGGACGGGTGCCCATTTTTTTTAAGGTGAGAGTGGAATGTTGGGGAAGGGAGATAGGTATGTGAGGGGGAGATAAATTGGGAAGTGAAGCATTTGCAGACAGAAAAGACAGACAAGATGACATACAGAGTTGGTGTGTGACAAAAGAGGGGGGTGAACACCTTGGTTGGGGAGGATGTTGTGGAATCCCAGTCCCATGGATATCAGACACAGTAGCAGTATGACTCAAGTCCTCACCCATTGGGCTGTCGGCACTGCAGATTCACTGCTCATGTGAAGGCAGTGGTTGAAACCAGCACCTGAGGTGAGGCTGCTTCACCAGGATGGACAGCATGCTCTCCATCCGGTGTAGGTGTGCACCAACAGTTTGGAGCAGCAGCCCGCACACCATACCTGGAAGTTCATTGTGGATGACATAAGCACCACCTCCCCTTCCACTCCCAGAGGGGGGCACCCCCAGCCTGTGTTGTGGAATTGCCCAATGGAGCAGGTAGTGCAGAGGCAGCGGATGAGGCACCACCAGGCTGTGGTCCAGATGTCCTTGGCCCCAGTGCCACAGCTGGGGGAGCCAATGTAGGTGGATCACCTGGAACCGGCCTACCTTGTCGCACTGTGGTAAATTAAATATAAACATAAGATAAAAATAAGCATGATCAAATAAATGTAAATAATAACATAATAGAAAAAAATAATGAAAAATGGAAAAAATAGAAAAGAATATATTGAGGAACACAATAAATAATGTAAATGAAAGTTTTTTTAACAGCAAAGCAATATGAAATTATACATAAGGCTAACATAAGAAGTAAATACAAATAATATATTGGTATCAAATTATAACAATAAATATAATTAATAAATAAAAGAAGAGAAGGGGTGGGATGAGAGAGAAAAGAAGAACATTAGTAACTTCACAAATAATATAACTACACTGACTACTACTGCATACTTCTAGATATGTTAGATTTCAATTGTGAGAACAGTAACTGCTTATATTGTATAGATGATGTTGGACGTACATAGCTCTCAACCTGTTAGCATGGGACAATATGGGCCAAGCCATACCAAATGGTGGTACAAAGGCACAACTACATGGAACATTTTTACAAAGTGTGCTCATACGTTAGTAGCAAGGTGTTCTGATAACAGATTTGCCATTAAATTGCATTCCAAGTAATGTCATATATTTGAAAATCAAAGGACCAGACATATGGGGCATTAGTCATTACATTTTGCAAAATCATGACAGTTGAGAGGTATGTTTATGTACAGTAATTACACTAGACAGCTGGTCATTTCTCAGTTAGCTGCTGTGGGATTAGACCTCACAAACAGTGACTACAGGAATAATGTCTAATTAATTTGAAAATAATGAATTATCAAAGCACCATCTCCTTTAAAACTTTTATTGAGACATATTGTGTGAAATCGTACAGTTACACACATGCATAGCTGAGAGTGATGTTGGACTGGAACCCACAAACTGTAACCACAGCAATAATGAGCACTTTATTTAAAAAAAGCAATGATCAAAGCACCATCTCTTTTTACACTTTGATGCTTAATGTCGCTTCGCATCTGACATTTACACACATGTATGGCTGTCTAGGACTTCTGTTAATTTACCCGTATACCCAGTTCATTTACTGAATGATATTTACAACATATTTCAGAAAACATTATCAGAACACAACCTTGACCCTTAATCTGGGTATTGCACTACATTATTTCTGGCATTTGTTGGTGCATTATTTCTTACTTTGCATGTAACAGTTGACTGGTGTCAGATTAGAAAACGCATGCAGTGAATGCAGGCATAATGAACACTTTATTTGAAAACATTACTTATCAAAGCACAATCTATGCCGCAGTGGTACGGCGGTAGCGTTGTTACCTCACAGCAAGAGGTTCTCCCGTTCGATTCTCGGCGTGGCTTTGGAGTGCCTTCTGTGTGGAGTCTGCATGTCCTCCCCACGGTTGGGTAGCGTTCGAAAGACATGCATGCATAAATGGGCGTGCCTTCATTGAAGGTTGGGCGTCGAGCTGGCACCTCGGCGTTTTGTAAAAATCTGCTGCCAATCATTAGTGGACCGGAGTTCCGCTGTGGCGACCCCTTACCAGGAAAAAGGCGAAAGACCAACAACAAACAACTTATCAAAGCACCATCTCCTTTTACACTTTCATGCTTGATGTCGCTTCACATGTGTGACTGTCTAGGGCTTCTGTTAACTTACCCGTATACCCTGCTCATTCACTGGGTGCTATTTGCATCATATTTTAGAAAACAATATCAAAACACAAGTTTGACCCTTAACGTGGGTATTGCACTACATTTATTTCTGACATTTGTGGGTGCATTATTTAGTAGTTCATAAGTAACAGTTGACTGATGTCGGACTAAAACACACATGCAGTGAATACAGGAATAGTGAACAGTTTATTTGAAAATATTACTTATCAAAGTGCCATCACCTTTTAAAGTGTATTGATTCATGTTGCTTCAACTCTGGCATGTAGACCATGCAGAGCTATCTAGGACTGCTGTTAACTAAGCCATATAGCCTGTTCATTTATGGAGTGCAACCTACAGCATATTTCAGACAATGAGAAGACCAGAACAGTAACTCTTAATCTGGGTAGACTACAACATTAACTGATGGTTGGAAGCTATGCTACACAATTCATAGGTTCATAGGTTCATAGATTAGTACTAAGCTAACTGCCCTTGCGAGCCATTTTAAGCATAGCCAATTATCCCTTGTGAGAATCGAACCCTGCGCCTTGTGTTTGTAAGGCAAATACCTTAACCATTAGGCCACCCTCCCAACCCTATTATTGCATACCCTAAGTATTGCATGCTTACTTGCTTTAACTTGCTTTACCATTTCATGTATGTACCGGCACATTAATAAAGATGTAGGATGTGCCAGGTATTTCATATCTGACTGTTACGACTTCAAAATCTGTATTTACTTTACTGTACTATTAAGTTATGCATTAAGTTATTACTTTGATGATTTTCGTACTTACCACAAATTTGCCTCATCCTGGCCAAACGCCCAGCATGGGACTGGACGTTGCAAACCTTCTCTTCTGCAGCTGTGGAAAGAGAAGCAAACCATGATACATACCAGTTTTGCACACATTCAGCTTGTATATTTATAATAAATTACTGGAAAACATAATCACATATTTGTGGGGTGTGCCCATCTCTAGCGTCTTGGACCCAGGTGCCCAAGATTTCCCTCTTCCTACGTTTCAGGTCATCATAGTGGTGACAACACTGGTCACCAGTACTGGGGGTACCAGTAGCACTGTTTAGGTCCCTTGCCTTACCAATTCCAAGGCTCAGACTTGCACGCTGAGACCTTGTCCTCACCCTGCAGCAGTTGGGGTCCAAATCTTTCTACCAGGAGTCAATAAAAACCTTGGAATCCTGCTCACCCTACTTTTGTGCCCTAAAACGTGATCGCTGTCCAACTCCAGTAGTCAAACCCACAGTCAAGGTCAGGCTTTAAGGAATAATGTGAAATTCCTGCCTATTGCCCTTTATATAGGCTGCATTACTGCCCTAGCATGTCATATTGTAACTTTCAAAAAAGTGTCAGGCCGCTTACCATCGCGTAAACTCACAAATTCATGTTTAAGCAAAGCTTAGCAATGCGCAGCTTTTCTAACCTTTTCTAAATGTAACAATTATTTAATTTAAAGTCAACCAATGTTTCAATCACCTGACAAAGTTTCATAGCACTATATGCAAAAAGCATTACTATGAGGACTCATACCCAGGACCTACTATACTGTAGGTTATGACTCAACGTATCTAGCCACATGGATAGTGAAGGGAACTCAAGTATCTTCAGATATACTGCAAAGGTTCCTGTATGCATAGCACAGCTTTACTGCATGGATATGTGCATTGCTAAGCATGGCAGACTTACAGCAAATCTGGTTCTATTTTGAGCTGTCTAGCAGATGTCTACTCTTAAGTACACCTTGCAATGCCTAGCTAAGCAAAGCACTGCACCATGCAAACAAACACATGTAAAAAAATATTACTATTGAATGCATCCAGTTTCTATTTTTAGATTTCTAGTGTATGTCTGATAGAGATTTGTGCACATAAATATAAAAAAAAAATTAAATTGCAATTTAATGACATAAAATGTCTTGCACACCTTTCAGGTATGGTGGATAGGCCAAAAGGTGTACGGCTGTGCCATGAGTCTTACATGGATTCAATATCTGTGTTGCTGTGACCTCCCTTAGGTGCACACCATAATTAATATGTATGGCACGCTGCCAAGGAGGAACCATGGCCATGTACATGGATACATTCTGTGTAGGCTCTACAGGAAGCCTACATGGGCTTTATTGAATCCTGGGCTATGTCTAATCTGTTATAATTATTTAAAATGCAGATGTTTTGTTTAATTTCTTTAAAATTATTCTTAAAATGTTTTGTAATAATTTGGAGGTTTTCTCCCTGGCATCTGCTGGAAATGACCTTCTATCTAGTCGGACTTTCCCGGTAGTCAAATGTCAATCAATCAATCAATAAATAAATAAATAGATAGATTGATTGATAAATAGATAGTAAAATGGTTACAGACCATGTTGCACAGTTTATATCAAGTGAGGTTCAACAGTTTCTTGCTGGTTATGGTTTCATCCACACTACTTCTAGTCCTCTCTATCTGCAGTCAAATGATGAAGGGTGAAGTTGAGAGAGCATAAAAGACAGCCAAAAGGAAACAAATCGTCAAACAGCTTGCATGGCAAATCAAATTTAATGGCAAAGTACCAACAGAGAAAGATCTTCACAGCTAATGTTTGAAAGACAAAAACAAACTGATATGTCAATGACAGATTGAAATCTTGCACCTAAAGTAATTGTGTGTAATGTAGTCAAACAAAATGACCAAAATAATCAAAGCATCAATCAAAATATTTTATCACTGATGCCATTCTGCATGTCCACTGCCTATATGAAAACCAAGATAATGAGACCACTTTGTGGGAGAGAAAAAGTGGAATTTAATAGTGGCTGCAGTGCAAATGACTTCTGAAACATAATCCTATGTTGCAAACTAAATATGGTATTGTGGTTAGATAAAACAAAAGATATATTCAATTAGTTCCTGATAGTTGAAAACCTGAATGCAAATACAAAGAATCAAACAAAGAAATCTGAGCTGAGAACAATCAGATCAATGACAAGTAACTTTTCACTTATGCTGAAAACAGATGTACCTCAATCAAGCACTTAAGACAAGGGTAGAAGTTCAAGTGACAGAAGGTGCTCTGTGCAAAATATGCAAGGTTTCTGTACCCAGTCCTGCTGGCATGGTTTTGTTAAATAACTGTAAAGTGTTTTTTTCTTTTTTCTGTCTCCTACAGACTGTTGAGATGTGATCTCTGTCTAGCTTACAAAGTCTTAAATGATCTAGTACTGTGCAACCTCCTGCAGAAATACAAAATTAATACAACTCAACACCCACTCAAGAGATTTTAACTTCTATGAAACATAAATAGGATCTGTTGGTGAGATCAAATATATTCCATGACCCTCTTTATGCATAGCTTGGTCAAATGGTGAACAATGATAACTACAACCTAGGTCAGGCCCCTCAAGCCCTTACTGAAAGGGATCATAACTTGGTATAATTTAGTTATGGCAATGGGTAAATGCTATTTTGGATATTGTGACTAAACTATTAGTGATCGTCTATATCAGAAGCCTAACACTGACCTATGGATCTATGTCATAACTAAGAAGTGTCAGAGTACAGCACACAGAAGCATATGGGATCCTGACGGATAAGAGCCCAGGATCTTTAAATGACTATCCTTTGCAGGGATATATAAGACAGGACCTAGCATATGGGATAGAATATGGGAAGCATTCTCTATAATATATATGACAAGCCCATATTTGTGTAAATGAATATTGTATTAGACAGCCACAGTGATAGGAGTGATCAGTCTTACTAGGGTCACAGGAAGATGCCCAATAGAACCCGCAAGAACTGGGAAGATCCTCCACACAGATTAATAATCTCTGGACATAATAGTATAACTTACCGATTAGGGGTGTTTATTGACTGGATGGTTAAACAAGCTTTGGTACCCATAGACCATGTACTTATTGACTCCTGGGATTTTTTGAGGAAAGTGAAGAAGGAATTTTTTAATAATGACCTTTATTTTTCAACAATAGATGTTGTTGATCTTTTTACTTCTATTCCCCATGATGTTGGATTGGAATTTTTCAATGATGTATTAGTAAAAAGATCCAACTTAAGTGGTGATATGATCAACTTCATCTTGGAACTTATGGAGATTGTGTTGAAGAATAACTTTTTCACTTTTGAGGGGGAGTTTTACAGACAAGTAAAAGGGGTGGCTATGGGTAACAGCTGTGGCCCTATTTTTGCAAATCTAGTTATGTATTCTTGTGAAAACCAGTTCTTATTTAATTCTTGTTATAAAAATGAATGGTGTTTGTACCTAAGGTTTTTGGATGACCTATTTATTTTGTGGAAAAATGAAATATCTTTTGAACCCTTTCTTGAGTATATTAATAACATCTGTGAGTACTTTAAATTTACAGGCAATGGTAATTCCATGGAGATCAATTTTCTTGATGTAAAATTGTTTAAAGATGTTTGTAATAACTCTTTCCAACCAAGCGTCTATAGGAAACCTATTTTCTCTAATGACTACCTTGAATACTCAAGTAACCATCCACCTTATACCAAAAGGAATATTGTTAAGGGACAGATGGTCAGGGTAGTAAGGATGTGCTCCAGTATAACTTTTGTGGAGGATGAAATTAGGTTGGTTATGGACCTGTTCCTCGATCGAGGTTATCCAATGGACTTGCTAAAGAAGATTAGAGATCAAGTAATGAGTGAATGGAACATTAGATATAAACCATTATTCGGGGCTGATATAGAAGAAGTCTCTGTATTAACCAATGAATCTAAGGATTTTTCCCAGGCTATGGTTTTAACCTACGGCGAGACCTCTAATGAGGTGAAACAGATTATCAGGAACAACTGAGCCATGTTCAAGGGAAACAGGGATGTGTTAACTGTCCTGGGTTCAGAACCTCTGTTTACATATAGAGTTAGTAACAATTTGAAAAATATTTTGGAGCACAAACCTATTAAGAAATATAAAAGGAAAGGTACTTACAAATGTGGATCCTGTGATTATTGTGGTTACATTTTTGAGGGTACCAAGGTTATATTGGGTCCCTTTGATATTGAAGTTGTTTTTGCAACCAGTTCATGTACTACTACTGGTGTTGTTTACTTAGCTCTGTGTATGTCCTGCCAATGTTTTTATATTGGCAAGACGGAAAGGAAACTGAACCTTAGAATCTATGAGCACTGTTATAGTATTAGGAGACAGGACGAAAGGAATGCTCTTTTTAAACATATTAAATCCAACCCCTACCATAGTTTCAAATTTGGTATTTTGGAAGTTGTTCATGTTGATTTTAGAGGGGGGGATTGGACTAACAAGTTATTAAGGGCTGAAACTAAATGGCAACTTAGGTTAAATGGGGCTGAGTTTCCTGGTATAAATGATTCCATCAGCATCAAACCTGAATTAAAGTTCAGGGCTAATAGATTATAGTTTCCTTAAAATATTTCCTTGCTACCAACATATATTTTTTAAGTTATGAATTATTTTTATTGGATTGGATTTTTTCCCATTACAAACATTTAAGTGATATAGAAGGGTCACAATTTTGATACTGTCTTTTTAAATCTTAATTGTCTAGATCCAACTGATCCATTAAGGAAAATGTATAAAATGAAATTCTGTGGATCATTTTATTGTTCTGATGAAGTCAAACTTGACGAAAGCGCTTGACCTTCTTTGTGTTGTTCTGGTTTAATATTAAAAAGTGATTTTATACCACTGTGGAGTCTGGGACTAGTTATTGGCACCTGGAAGCAGTTTTTTTTCTTGGCCAATAGAATCTTGCTTCTCTGTTATACAGTACAGACAAGCAGGGATCAAATGTGTTCAGGAGGACTAGGAAAAGTGGAAGGAGCTCTTGGAAGGACTATGGGAAACCACTCTAGGTATGACCCAAATTGAGGGACACTCCCTTTCCAGTACTCATGAATTTCAAGAAACTTAATTTTTGGCCTTTTACACTTGAGGTTGCAGAGAGTAGATCATGGAGTAGTAGTAAATACTAGTGTTGTAACAACACTGGAACTTTGTATGTCCATATGTTATGGACCTGCCCTCTACCTTATTGTGACATATGGGTAATTACTGATGTTTTTCACAAACTCTTATGAGGTCATAACCACAATTCCAGATTTGTGTAACAAAAGCTTTTGGCTTTTAGGCTTGGCAGGGTAAAAGGTAGGATTAGACAAAATGCTAGAGCCTCAGTTACTTCAAGCGTACTATTGTAGCTATGACTTTCAAACATTGGAAGACGATTCTAGAATCCATTTCAAAGTGCTTTCATTTTTATGTCAAAAGAATGGAGAAATATACTTGAACAATCAAGTACAGGTTAAAATGAATGATTTTTGGTCCATTTTCTTATGCAGCTGGGGCAGTTATATTTACATGACCATTGTGTGAGGAGAAATTATGTTGTGGTTAGAATCAAGATGTTTTTCTTGTGTGTGTGTGTGTGTGTGTGTGTGTGTGTGTGTGTGTGTGTGTGTGTGTGTGTGTGTGTGTGTGTGTGTGTGTGTGGTGAGTTTCAGTTGTTAAGGACTATGTTAAGGACTATGTTATTGTTGTGATGAATATGCTGTCTGTTGTAATATTTTCATTGAGAAGTATAACATGTGTCGGTATCTTTCAATATTAACTCTTTTAAGTGAAAGCTAAATAACATTTTTTAACAAAAAAGTATAATGTACCCCTAATGGTGAAGTACTATTCTAGCTTTTGTGCCCATGTTAATTTGTAACTCTTTGGGTTCTATCTCAGTCGAAATTTCCTGGCAAACAAATATTAAGTAAATCAATCAATCAATCAATTCTTCATCTTCACAATCTGTTTTTTTTTAATGACCTTCCCATGCTTTAAACTGTTATCTATCCAGGCTGTTTGGTGTTTCTTTGAGATGCTTGAAATATAAATTCCATCCTAATGTCATAGGTTATGGGTTCATAGGTAATTAATAGGCTGTTGATCCATGTGGCTGTTAAGAAATCTAGCCTTACATTCTTATAGTAGTATTTAGCCCATTTATTTTGCATATGAATAAACCAGAGATGGGCTAAACAAGAACACGCCGGGGCATTTACTTGTTTAATAAATGAAACATGAATTGAGGGCTTTTGTCTTACTGGAATTCTGTGGAATAAGAACTTCAGAAATACTGTTCTGCTAGTGCTGGTACTTTTTGTGGCATGTTCTTGGATTTGAAGCTGTTTGCCATGGTTTGTTTTATTTATTAGTGGTGTTTACCTTGGTTCCAGCTTTATTTTTGCATTTACACATTTTGGTTATCCATGAAAAACAAAGGCGGTAAACTGGGAGAAAATTTGTGGCTACTTTCCCATTCATCCAAATTACATTTGAATAGAGTAAGAGAGGTATGTTGTTTTATGTGGAGTGGAACATGGCTTCATAGAAGCAGTATTCTCTCTGATCCATATCATTCCCTCCAAACTGTTCTATTTATTTTGCAAAGGGATTGGGATCCCTAGAGTGTGTATTCAGCATACCACTGTTCTTGTGATTGCATATTAAGTCTAACAGAATAGGATCTGTTGATTCTGTTGATCCACTCTACCTAAGGCACAGATTTCTTTTAGGCTCCTGATCTTTATAGTGAGAAAGTGTTGTGGTCATCCTGGTTGTGACAAGTGGTTGGACAGGTACAAATGAAATAGGCATTATATTCAGTGATCAGCTGATGAGTGCAATGTACAATGGAATGACTATATTTCTGGTTCAGGACCAACAACTTTAGATATAAGCTGTACAGTGAGAAAGGACTTAATTACAACAGTGGATATGTGATGATCAATGGGCAGTTCATTGTCTGCAAAGGTTCCCAGGTTCCTAACTACAGGATCAATCTTCAGGAATGTTTTTTCAATTGTCAAAGATTCCAAAGACAACCAGAAGGCATTCTGTAGTTATGTCAAGAATCTAAATGGCAATGCTCAGATATGCTCTGAGCTACAACAGAATGGCATTAAATATACTGATTCCAAGGATATAGCCAATATCCTGGCAGATCGATTTAGTGCCAACTTCACCCCCCTCTCACCCCCTAAAGGGCCCATCTCAATACGAAAAGATTGCCAAATTCCAGTAATCATGGCCACACAGGTAGAAACTGCACTCTCTAAAGCTAAGAATACAGCATCCATGGGACAAGATGACATCCCAATCTGTGTACTACATGAACTACAAAATGAACTGGCACCTCACCTAAGTGTCATGTTTAATCATAGCCTTACCTCAGGCTTTGTGCCCACTGAGTGGTGCACAGCTACAGTTATCCCAGTCCACAAGGGGGGATCTACCTTGGATCCCGGGAACTACCGTCCCATCAGTCTGATGAGCCTGATCTGCAAGGGCATGGAATGCATTATCATGGAACTTATAAACAAAGACATTGGCAACCTTCAAACTCTAGACCCCACCCAGTTTGGGTTTGTGAAGGGCCGATCTTGTCTCCTGAATCTGAGTGACTTCTTTGAATCAGTCTCCAGAGCTTTGGACGAGGGTAAGGCAGTTCACACAGCCTGTATGGACCTCGTCAAGGCCTTTGACACCATCCCCCATTTTGGAATCATAGATAAACTTACTAAGCTGGACATAAATCCATATATCACTCGATGGGTTGCCAACTGGCTTACTGACAGAACCCAGACTGTAAAAGTAGCCGACTCCAAATCTAGCTCCAGACAAGTGACAAGTGGAGTACCTCAGCGTTCAGTGCTGGGACCTCTCTTGTTTGGCATCTACTTCTCTGAAGTACAGGCCAACACTAAGGGACTCTGGCTAACAAAGTTCAGAGATGACTGCAAACTGGTAGCCATTACTGAATCCCGAAATGATGTGGATATTCTACAAAAGGGCCTTACAGAAACAGATGCTTGGTACCAGAGCCATGGGCTCAAGCTTAATGCCAAAAAATGTATAGTTATCCCCTTTGGGAAAAAACATGTACCATGAATTACCACATAGGTGGCAGTATACTAAACACCGAAAGTGTGATGAGAGACTTAGGGACACAGGTGGGCAGTGGTCTCAACTTTGATAACAACATCACCACAACAGTCAGGAAATCCTTCTATGTGGTACACCTCATCACTAAGGGCTTTTCATCCAGAAAAAATGAGGTTATTGTCCCACTGTACTCATCCCTCATTAGACCCATTATAGAGTACAATGCCCCATTTGGTATGTACCTCAGAAGACATCTGCAACAGTTGGAAAGGCCGAATAAATACCTCACTAAAAGAATCACAGGCCTAAAGCAGATGCCCTATACTGACCATCTAAAAAAAATCCAGCTATATTCTGTTGCATATTGTCTATTCAGAGGTGATCTCTGATTAACATACAAGGCCATGTCAAACCCTGAGCTGTTGGACATGCTCCACTTTAAGAAATCCCAATCCCTCAGAGCCACACGCTCCAGGGATCTAAACCTTGTCATCACAATGAACAAAACATGCTGGAGGGATAGGTTCCTGACCCAGAGACTCCCCATACTCTGAAATAGACTGCCCATACAAATATAGCAGAGCACCTCCTTGGCCCTCTTCAAAAGGAACCTTAACGATTGGATGGGAGATAGGAAATTCACCCTGGGGATCATGTCAGTCACCCTACCAGACAGGGGTCCAGGGAAGTAAATATTGTGGGAAGAAATATCCAGGGAATTGTTATGGCTAGGCTTGTATAGGCCCTAGGTTCAATAGCCTAGTACCAACCTATAAACCTATGAACCTATAAGGGTAGTCAGGCTTATCAAAGGGTATGATTATACAATTCCAGGCATTTAGTTTTAGTTTATGGTTTTGATAGCAGCTATTTGTTCAGGACAGGCCCTCTTGGAAGATCTTGGTGGCTTCTCAGGAGTTTAGGATGGTAACAAGTTTGCAGTCATCTACAGACTTTGTCAGTCACAAATCCTTAACATTACCTTTGACCTCTCAGTAGTCAATGCCAAACAATAATGGCTAAAACAATGAACCCTAGGGTACACCACTAGTGACAGGCCTTTTGAAGGAGGTTGATCTAACCCCCCCCTTACTTCCTGGGATCTATTTGCTGCCTAATGAGTTACATCAGTACACTTTCAAAACTGAATTATCCTTTGTTTACAATGCAGTTAATACCCTATGTCTTCAGATTATTCTTGTAAAATAGTAAAACAAAATACAGGCTACTGGAAACTTTAGGCAACATGAAATTATCCCTCCTTTGAAATGTTCAGCATCTACTATCATATTCATTGTAGACCTAAGCCCAATTCAGAAACCTTTTTTTTCACTTCCCATCTCCACTTAAATATGTTACAGATTATTGTACTCTCTCATTTTATAAATGCACAGTACTTTGCAAAGCATTTCTTAAACACATCAAGAAGTGCATTAGCAGAAAAACAAATTATATTCCTACAGCATGAATATCACCTACAGCATTCACCTCTTGAAATCTAATACACA
This sequence comes from Protopterus annectens, assembly GCF_019279795.1. Taxonomy (NCBI): domain Eukaryota; kingdom Metazoa; phylum Chordata; order Ceratodontiformes; family Protopteridae; genus Protopterus; species Protopterus annectens. The sequence continues at coordinate 800,394,992 of NC_056732.1, read as the reverse complement.
GAATTTTTTGAAAGCATGTCTTCAATTTTATCATATTTGCTCTACACAGAGAACCTTTCTGCAGCAGCTTGTAGTAAGATATCTCTTCATATCTTTCAGATCAAGACTACTTGTCTGCTCACTAATTAAATTTTAACCAATGCTTAGTACAAATAAATACCCTAAAAATAGAAATATGAGCACTTTCTTTTATTCTTTAAATATGCTGCCACATTTTATAACTTGTACAGCTCAAACAAGACCTTGTCTATGGTAAAATCTACTTGCCAGAACTTACTAACACATCAGCTTAAATCATTTCACCAGTGAGTCTGTATGACTCAAAACACCCCATTTAATCAGGCAGCAATCCCAGTTTGAGTTAGAAAAATGACCAACCTGGTCATTGCACCCAGTTTAACAAATACACCCCTCAAAAAATCAATCAAATAAATGTGAATGCTTTAATATAAGCCCGTTTATAACTTCAGTTCTTTATTCAGTGATCATATTTATTTATTTATGTATTTATTTCCAGTTTGATTACCGGAAAAGCCCATTTTGAGTGGAGGCCCGGGGAGAAAAGCTCCATGAAACAGATTACAGTAAAGACAGCAGTCCAATAAAAATAGGGTACAACTACAAATACATATCACATAATACAAAGTGTGAGCAATATTGTCCATAGTGGAAAAATATTGTGCAGATACATTTTAACAAATTCACACAGTTAAAGTAAAAGTCAAAAGCTATTTACAATATCTGACCATTTTCTAAATATATGTCTAGTATCCCTGACCTGTTCTGTTAACCATCTTTAAGGTGACCTTTGCATTGTAGGGTGTCCTTTTTGTGTTATGCTGTGTTATTTTATGTTATCTTATTTTGTGTTACATTATATTGCATTACCTTGCAATTAAAAAGGTATATAACATTACGTTATGTTATCTTACATTATGTTAAACAGGATTACAATTACATCACCATTCATTAGCTCATTTTATTGTTATAGATATGTGTTTATATATATATATATATATATATACATATATATATATATATATATATGTATATGTGCATGTGTGTGTGTGTGTGTATGTGTGTTTGTGTATATATCTATCTATCTATATATATATATATATATATATATATATATATATATATATATATATATATATATATATATATATATATATATATATATGTATATATATATATATATATATATATATATATATATATATATTAACAAGAAATATCATTATTAGATTTTCACATATGACCATATGACATAAGCTCTATAATGAATGTTCGAATATTCAAAATTCCGAATCTCATATGGTCGACACCATATGTTCAGATTTTTGAATGTTCAAACGTTGTAACGGAGATCTCCATACAGCGTGGAATGAGACGATTTCCCTTTTCTGCACTGTAGTGCGATCTCGGAATTGGTATATTTAAAGAGCGGGGGGTGTGGGGGTGCAGGGGGCCTTGCCCCCTGCTTAGAGCGTTCAGGTAGGTGCTTTGTGTAACTTATTTTTTTTTATTAGAGATTCAAACTTTTGCAAGTTCGATCATATGGTGTTGACCATATTGACCATATGGTAGTTGAACTTTCAAACGTTCGAGTATCTAATATAGACCCATGACATAGGCAGTCTTATTTATTTATTTGTATTTTATTTATTTTTTATTTATTTTACATTTGTTTACTGGTAAAGTCCAACTGGACACAGGTCCTTTTTCAGCAGAGGCCCCGGGAGAAAAGCTCCAAAAGTAACAAATGCATACAATAGAGAAACAAATACAGCCAAGTAAGAAGCAAATACATACAGGATAGTGGTTTCAGACACAATAAGTAATGCAACAGTAATTTACATAAAAAATGGTTGCTTACATTTAGTGGATATATCCAAATGATTATGTATAATTAAAGTGAAGCTACCATTAGTGGTAGATCATGCTAGTAGAATACAAGTAATGATAGAGTGAAAAGGAGGAATAAGTTATCCAGGGGAGTTGCAGGTGCAGAGATATGTGTTAGTAAGGTGCGTTTTTAGAAGTTTTTTAAATTGAAGTGTTGAGGAGTTAGCTACTAGTGAGTTAGGTAGATTATTCCAGTGTTCGGAGATGTAGTTGGAAAAAAAGTGATTCACCTGCTGAATTTTAGCTTTGGTGGTGTGTAGAAGTAGTTTATTGCTAGAGAGAATGGGTCTTGCGGAGGTATATGGCTGAATGAGATCTTTGAGTGCAGGGTTTTTTCTGAGTGATACAATATTTTATCGGTGAAGGTAAGTTAATTAAAGAGAAGAAGGTGAGGGAGTTAGATCGGATTGGCGGAGGTTGGTTAACATCGCGGAGGCATACAGAAGAGTTGGGAGGAGTTGGGTTCTAGCAATGGTGGCTTTTGTGTTATCTGTCAGAAATCTGTTGTTTATATATAGAAGACCTAGTTTTTTGTGAACTTTTTTAATGGATTGGGCAGATTTCAGGTTATTGTCAATTTCCACTCCTTTTTGGATTTTAATTTGGTATGGTTTGTTGGGCTGATTATAGTTTTATTTTTAGAGAGGATACTGAAGGTCTTACATTTATATAAATGAAAATAAACCATACCGATACAATCTCAGTTGCAAGCATATATTACAAACTATGCCGACACATCTGTAGCTGCATACATTATGCATGACTTATAATATACATGACTTATATTCAGTCATTGTCGGTCAACCATTATATAACTCATTCAAATCCTGCCTTCTTTTAAACCTCATTCCTCCTCTGCATGTATTGATCCCACAGTTCCCATTTTTCCTATGTAATCTGCTCCTACCCTTTTCTAAAGATCCCATTTCCAGTTGTATTCTCTCTCTTACCATATTCACTACTTTCTAGTACAGTTGGTTTAGACTTTGATTTCCATTTCCTAGTAATTGCTTTTTTTGGCAGCCACCATAATTAGACTTAGCAAGGTCTTACAATGTCTAGACAATTCCAATTCTGTATCATAACTAAAAAATAATCATTTGTTCAATATATTAATAGTTTAATTTGTTGTACTTCGAATTATATATTATTATTATATTTTCTTTTTTAAGACTATAATATTTCTTTAAATTTGATATTAAGAATATCTAGTAATTCTGGCTCAAGCTAAAGTAAATTTATAATTGCTGCTTTGACATTTAGCAGGTTCAAAATTGTTTTGAGGAAGTATCTGCCTCTCTTTACATCCCAGTACAAGCTACTCAACCATGTAATATAAGAAGAAAATAAACATCCTACTTTTTATTTAATACATTCTTTATAAATAACACACTATCTACTATTGGTAATATATGATTTTATTTGTTAATATTATATTGGAAATTGTTGAGGTTAAACACAAAAGTAAGTAATCTCTATTCAGTAATATATATGCTTTCTAGCATCTTTAACTTTTGTTTCTGTTTTTTTGATAGTTAAATGTGACAGTGCCTTCAGAACCTCTTCTGGTTTCAGAGTTGAAGTGTGGTGATGTTTTCTTGCTTTTAATGATTCTGCTATTGTGCTTAGATGGGTAATTTGTGATTTGCTCTGGCTGCATACTAGACTGTTGACATGTCATGTTTTGTTTCTAGTGGGAATGGCTGTAAAGCAGTTATTGTTGACTTTAGTTGAATCTTGAATCTACAGGCTGCATATCTTTAGTTTCACATGATAATATTGATTAATGTAAGTAGTATATTGCCTGGAGTCTGATGGCGGAGTTTTGATAAATGTTTGCAATAATGATTTCATGCAATAGGTAGAGCTGTGTCTGTTTTGCAGTGTACTGTGCAGATGGTTTGTATAAGGTTTGTTTTGTTGTTTTTTTTTTTTTTTTTTGATTTTCTGAGTTAGGTAGTCACATTTTGAGTTTCATCTAGAGAGAAAGTAGTTGGTCAGACTTCTATTTGTTTGAATGTATTTGCTTTTTCTATGGCATTCCTTCAGGATGCTTTGCATTATGCATAATGCTATTTCATTGAGCTTTAGTGTATATCTGCTTACAGTTGGTATGAACTGTTTCTGTTCATTCATTAGCTGCACAGTCAAAGAGATACAGAATTCTGCAGTCCATTGTGATTACAGTGAGTTATTAAGAGACACTACATTATAAATGGAATTGCAAGAGTGTAAAGAAGTTTATAAAATAGTATAGATTAAAAATAACAGTCTTTCCTACATATTAACAGTTGTTCATCATCTATTAAGAAATAAGTAAAAGGTACTTTTGTGAAATTAAAACAAATACATATTTAGATTAAATTATATGTCTTTGACAAAGGCACAAATGGAAATGAGATCTGACAAGATTTATACAGTATTTACTATTACTGTGTTTTAGTCCTAAATGTAGATTTTTCAGAATACAATTGAAAAACTAAGGATAATCTGATGGTTACTGAACGGAAATTTATTTTTTCAGATTAGCAGCTTTTACTGCTGTCTTGTCTAATCTATTTTTACATTTTAGTCTGACCTTTTTTATAAGGCCTGTTAATATTTATATTAATAAATTATTCTTTATTAATGCAAAGGTGTTGGTTTTCATATGTGTAATCTATATGAGGTTCAACTAAACTTCTATTAATATACTTTTAGCTTACCTTGAGTTCTTTAATCCTGTTTCTTGCTGTATATGAATACTTATAAAGCTTGTTTTGATTTATGCAAATTTTCTGATATTCCTTTACTTAGACTACCTATTTACAACACTGACACTGAACATATTTATAGGTAGGTAGAAATATATCAATATATTTCCACTTCCTTCACTATATGATCAAAGGATGTACTTTGATCTAACAAATTGTCATTTTCAGAAACAATTCTAAATGGGAGGATAAACTATTGCATAAAGAGTACTGTAATTATTATCTGTTTATCCAAAAATTCTAAAGGTAACCTGTAGTTTTCAAAAAGACTATTATTCTCAGTATCTTAATAATGGCAATATTCATTAGGTCTATATTATGTCATCTACTGCTTTGCTTGTTGAATGCCTAAACAGCAACAGCTAAGGGTTGAAAACTTAGAATCTCGAAAGGCCAGGTAAGTGAATTCTTTCATCGGTAAAGAATTTGCTTGGCCATTATCAGGAATTCACCCTTTCCCCAAGGTAGAGTGATTTCAGAGTTGATATATTTAGTTAGGGGGTGTGTGGGGGTACAGCCCCTCACATTTTTATGGCTTGGAAGTTTATGTTTGTGTGGCATGGCCAAGTGAATTCTTTCCCAATTAAAGAATTTGCTTACCTGCCCGTTCGAGATTTTAAGTTTTCGAACCTTAGCTGTCGACATTTAGGCGTTCAACGAGCTAAGCAGTCAATGAGATAATATGGACCCTATTCATTTGCAGACATGTAAAAATAAGACTTGTGCTGTGGTGCTTTTGTAAACTACTGTGTTCTATGGTCTAAGTAACTTAGATAGGCAAGAGCTCTGTTCTTACTGCAGTCAACTGTGTGTGTGTGTGTGTGTGTGTGTGTGTGTGTGTGTGTGTGTGTGTGTGTGTGTGTGTGTGTGTGTGTGTGTGTGTGTGTGTGTGTGTGTGTGTGTGTGTGTGTGTGTGTGTGTGTGTGTGTGTGTGTGTGTGTGTGTGTGTATGTGTCTCTCTACTCAGCAGAGTAAATTTGCTATCCTACTGTTACTTCTCCAATGGCATGGCTTGATAGTCTTTTCATACTTGCAGAAGCCTACACATCCATTTCATGCAGCCCTCCCAACCTCTTGTGTCCCATATGGCCTGCTGATGTCATCCACTATAAGTTGACCTACAGAGATGTTAAAGTCAGACTTGTGCCATGGTACTTGTGCATAATATTGTGTTCTGTAAAGTGTGTATTTAGATAAGTAAGAATTCTGTTCTCACTGCAGTCAACTGTGTGTGTGTGTGTGTGTATGTGTGTGTGTGTGTGTGTGTGTGTGTGTGTGTGTGTGTGTGTGTGTGTGTGTGTGTGCGTGTGTGTTTGTAAGAGCAAAATGTTACTTAACATTGCAAAGATCCTTTTATACCAGCATGTGGGACAGTGTTATCTCCATATGCTCAACAGATAATGCTGATGTACCACCACATGCTCAACAGGCAATGCTGATTTAATGAGCTATATCAGATTATTACATATACAGCCATCCCAACAGAGTAGGATCAGACACTAGCCTGGAGTCCAGGCAGATGTCAGCTTAGGTTCAAAGGATGTTACTAGGTAGAGCACTGGTGACATGTATGCTTTGTAGTATGTCTGGTGGGAATGAGAGGTGAAGTTTGCCCCAAACTGTCTTCTAGCAGGTTGGCAATGTCCTCCGGGTCAGTATGAGTGGTAGTGTCCATTATTAGTTTGGCAGAAACCTGGCCCTTCATTTTTAGATTTCTGACATAGCTAAATAATGCCTCCTGTTTATATTTAACTAGGGATGCTTGCTTAGGTCTCTTCTTTGCTTTAGAGGGCTTTACAAGATAGCTAATTTCCTTGTTCAAGTTGTGGAGGGTATCCTACTTCTGCTGAGTCAGTTCCCACTTATTCTTAGACATTACTTTTTCTCCACCCTTTGTATAACCTATGTACGGTATCTTTGATGATTGATGCCTGCCAGAGTGGCTTGTTATCTGTGAGGACCTTATTTTGATCTGTTCACATTCAGCTGACTCTATACATTTGCATAGGTGTTTATAAAGGCCATTTGTGTACACCTCTGTATAGCACTCATTGTTGACAGTGGTAGCAGGAGGTTTGCAACTATTTATGGTATCAGTTAGGAGGCTATAGTTTGCTTTGGATAAATGTTTCATTCTTTCTGCTATTGAGGGGGTGTCAAGTATGATTGTGAATGGGAACATGACTGAATTGTGATCTGTCCTGACCAGCATGGCCAACATACAGGGGGTTAGTCCAGAGAACTACTATGTTGGTATGTATTAAGTCCAGGACATTCAAGCCCCTTGTGTGGGTACAGGCTATTTGTTACACAGCATGTGTATTAACAAAGTCTGGGAACCAAAGCATGAGCATGTTTGTGCACATATATGACTCCAAATTGATGGAAGGGTAGTTGAAATCACATGTGACCAAGGTGTTTGTCTGTATAGGGAGTGACTCAAGTAGGTCCAAGTAGGCAGAGTGGTACTCAGGGGTCACAGGGGGGACCTGTAGCTAATTTTACATATAGTTAGTTGGACTTGGAGTAGTACTACATAGTCATACTCTTTCACCAGTCTTGCAGAGCATTTGCTCTTAATGAAGATGTATACACTTCCGTCTTTGGTTCCTTCACACTCATTTTGATGTCTGAATGTGTGGAAGGCATTGTAGCCTTGCATGACCAGGGGGCACTCAGCAGCCTTGAACCATGTCTGTGTGACTGTACAGACATAGACATTTTCTAAGGTAAGGATTTCTTCCAGTGAGTGCAATTTCTGATTTACACTCCTTGCATTAAGCAGCAAAACCTTCAGTTTGTATCTAGTGGATTATTTTACATTGTGAATTTAGTTGTTTTGACATTGCCTAAAAAGGCCACTATGGAAGAGGTAAGTACCTTTGCCAGTAACTGAAAGCCAAGAGGCAACAGGTGAAGACCATCTCTTCCCAGGCTGTCAGTAACTGGATCCTCCTGGACTGACAACAGAAACTAAGCCAATTGTTGAAGTCAATCATGTTTTGTTTCTATTGAGACAGCATCATCAGTGAAGGTGGAATGCTCCTTAGGGCTAGGGCCATACTTGCCTGGGACAGATAATCTGAGAACTCAATCATGTCTCTATTCATAAAGTACAGTGAGGTATGTCTCCAGTCATTCACTGCAACATGGACTATGACAAAGTGATGACAGTACTTGTTGAGATACTTGAGTACATGTGTGATCCGATGGACCTTGGCACCTGACAGGCAGCTGACTCTGACCTTCTTGTCCAGCCTGGTGAGGTGGACATTTGTGTGTCTCACTGTGGAGTCACTTATGAGCAAGACATTTGGTGTTGAGGTGTTATGCCACAGGGGCTTATTGGCTAAGACACTGTTGTATGTATTATTATGCATAGTGGATTCTGTTGGATCTGCAGTGTATGCAGAAGGTTTGTGCTTGGGAGGTCTCTGATCTTTAGATAGATTTCTAGGGAGTACCTCCAATTATATGGGTTTATGTGTTGTGAGATTGTTATGTGCAAGAGGTGAGGTGTATGTGCTGACAAAATGTTTGATATCTGACTTGTTATGTGAGAAAATTGATTCCAAATTCATAGTATAGATACAGCTCTCACATTCTGTATTAGTTTGTTTTAGCAGTAACTTGCTGTCAGTATACATAAGGCAATTTATACATTGCCTCATGATGCCCATGGCAATCAGGCTGCCTGGAGAAATTGTGGGAAACTGTCAATCCATTATGGAAGGTAGATACTGTAGTAACTAGTGGGGAGTTGGTTAGATGGACCAGGTTTTGGTGTAATATTAACAAAAAGTGTCTATGCTATGGAGGGCTAGTGGTAGAACAATGTGTCAGTGTTTCACAATGCACAGCTGAGTAGCTTGTAGGGCAGCAAGGCAAGCTTTGAACAGCTCTGGTAAACTGAGTTTAAACCTGGCCAAACACAACACTTAAATTCAAAATTTAAAAAGTAAACAAAGGGAAAGGTAAAGAATGAGCCTTATTCCAGCAATCCCCAAATCAGATGTGTCCTTGGCTGCACACCTCTGCCACAAGGGTTCAGGGGGCCTCCTTAATGTAAGAAGGCTGGTTTTAGTGCTCAAATTATACCAAACAGTCTAGATTCAGCAAGCCTGAATCAAGCCTATGCTGTAAAATGCAGAAGTACTAGAAATTCAAAATGCAGAAAATCACAATCACAACTGCTGAAAAAAACAGTTTAAATAAAGCAGCAATTCAGCAGAATACTTCAAAAAGAGTGTAGACAACAAACATTCCTAGTGTGAAATAAGTGATCTGGAACCCAAGTGCTTATAACCAGAACTAAGACACTGTCAGAGTAACAGACACAATAAGCCTTCAACCAGCAATTCCCAGCTTAAAAGAGTGTAGGCTATTCTCTCCTGCCACAGGAGTCTACACCGCAAACATTCCTAATGTAAAATAACTGGTTTGGATGTCAAGTGCTTAAATCGTAACACAGACAGAACAGGCACAATCAGCATTCAACCAGCAATTCCCATCTCAGAAGGGCAGAAGCTATCATCTCCTCCCACAAGAGTGTAGAGTACAAACCTTAACTCATTCACTTTGGAGCAGCTCAGAAAATGCTGCCTGCTTACATCCACCATAGGAACAACAGTTCAGCCTGAGCTTATTTTCAGATAATCCATTTGGAATACCATACAGAAAACAAATGTTCATAGCTCTTTAACCATAAGAGATAAACTAAAAATGTAAATATGAAAGTTGTGGGTTCAGGCACCTAGGCAGCGAGACATTTCCCTGTGGTACATTTGACTGGGGACACATGGCTGAAGTGACATTCAGCAACAGAGAAATATGGCTGTTTGCAAATTCCCTGTCGGCGAAAAGAAGCACACACTGCCATCCTCACAGCTTTAATAACCAAATGCACAGGGGGAAAACAATGTCCATGGTCCCCAAGGGAACATAAAACAGCAGGCAATATAGCAGGCATCAGCAGCAGGCTGGCCAGAGGGCATGTCAGTGGCAGTAAAATGCAGTGCACAATGGGCAGTGCCTTTAGAATTATAGTGTGTGGACCACTACCCCCATTCACAGTGTTTAGGGAACATTACCTAAAATGCATACTGGAGCATAAATGTGACTACAGAAGCCTGCAAAATTTCCTCAGTGCTGTAGCACACTTCTACATGTTGTAGTTGCATAAGTATGTACTGTATAGTGAGCACAACACTCATTACTTCTTCTGCCACCATGCCTTTGGTTATTAAAGCTGTGAGCATGGTAGTATGTGCTCCTCTTTGCCCACAGCGAATTTACAAACAGCCATATTACTCTGCAACTGAATGTCACTTTAGCCATGTGTCCCCAGTCAAATGTACCACAGGGAAATGTCTCGCTGCCTAGGTGCCTGAACCCAGTTGTGGGTTCAGGCACCTAGGCAGCGAGACATTTCCCTGTGGTACATTTGACTGGGGACACATGGCTGAAGTGACATTCAGCAACAGAGAAATATGGCTGTTTGCAAATTCCCTGTCGGCGAAAAGAAGCACACCCTGCCATCCTCACAGCTTTAATAACCAAATGCACAGGGGGAAAACAATGTCCATGGTCCCCAAGGGAACATAAAACAGCAGGCAATATAGCAGGCATCAGCAGCAGGCTGGCCAGAGGGCATGTCAGTGGCAGTAAAATGCAGTGCACAATGGGCAGTGCCTTTAGAATTATAGTGTGTGGACCACTACCCCCATTCACAGTGTTTAGGGAACATTACCTAAAATGCATACTGGAGCATAAATGTGACTACAGAAGCCTGCAAAATTTCCTCAGTGCTGTAGCACACTTCTACATGTTGTAGTTACATAAGTATGTACTGTATAGTGAGCACAACATTCATTACTTCTTCTGCCACCATGCCTTTGGTTATTAAAGCTGTGAGCATGGTAGTATGTGCTCCTCTTTGCCCACAGCGAATTTATAAACAGCCATATTACTCTGCAACTGAATGTCACTTCAGCCATGTGTCCCCAGTCAAATGTACCACAGGGAAATGTCTCGCTGCCTAGGTGCCTGAACCCGAAAGTTGTTCAGCAGGCACAGACTTTTCTAGCAGTGTAAATGGTGTTAGTGTGAATTTAAGTCATTATTAAATATTTGACAAGGAATGCTTATACTGTGCGTATATTTTACCTTTTAGGTAGAACAAATCACAATATATTGGTGAATGTATCATGAAGACCCATACAATTTGTAATTAATTTATCTGCATGATGTTTAGCTTTAAAATGATACATTAACCATTACTGTGTGATACTCCATTATGGAGATATTCTCAGAAATATGATTAATATTATATTTCTCATAACTGATAAACAAAGCATAATATCTCATCACCTGTAACAGACAGAGACTACATATCAGTGTACAGGTTGTGTGGCTCAATGTCAGCTTCAAAACAACGCCTCATGTGTGTTGTCACCATGCTCCTTTGCAAAGATATGGGCATAATAATGAGAAATATTGCAAATGTATAATTTTCATAATCCTACAGACTAAACACTAAACTGTGATATATTTGCATGTGTACAGCATACAGACACAATTATTTTACCATGTTGTAAGGAATAATACTGTCTTCAAAATGAGGTATTACTTTGGACGTTGACATTTTCCCCTTGCAAAGTTATTAAACTATGTTACAAATCATAATTTCCATAAACTAAGTCCTAAACAAACTTTGATATCTGTACATGTTTACAGCATACAGATACAGTTCTTTTACCATGTTGTAATTATTAGTACTGTCTTCAAAATGTGGTATTACTTAGCACATTGATGTGCTCACTTGCAAAGTTATTTACCAAAATATGAAAACAATTCATAAATTTTCATAACCTAACTTCTAAACAAACTTTTATATCTATATCTATCTATATATATATATATATATATATATATATATATATATATATATATATATATATGTACAGTGTACAGACACAGTTATTTTATCATGTTGTAAGGAGTAACACTGTCTTCAAAATGAGGTATCACTTGGCATATATACATGCTCCCTGGCAAAGTTATTTACCAAATATTAAAAAAAAATCATAATTTCCATAACCTAAGTCCTAAATAAAGTGTGATAGCTGTAGATGTGTACAGAATACAGAAACAGTTATTTTATCATGTTGTAAGGACTAACACTGTCTTCAAAATGAGGTATAATTTGCACAATTGCATGCTCCCTAGCAAACTTATTTACCAAAATATGAAAAAAATCATAATTTCCATAACGGAAGTCCTAAACAAAATATAATATCTGTACAGTTGTCCTGCATACAGACACAGTTCTTTTTCCATCCTGTAATTACTAATACTGCCTTTAAAAATTAGGTGTTACGTACCTTGATGACATGTTCCCTGATAAAGTTATTTAGCAAAATATGAAAAAATATCATAATTCTTATAACCATCGTCCCAAACAAACTGAGATATCTGGGCATGTTTACAGCATACAGATATAGTTATTTTTTATCTTGCAAGTACTAAAACTGTCTTCAAAATGAGCTACTACTTAGCATGCTGACATGCTCCCTGAAAAAGTTATTCATCAAATATGAAACAATATCATAATTCTCATAATCGAAGTCCTTAACATAATGTGCTATCTGTACATTTGTCCAGCATACAGACACAGTTCTTTTTCAATCCTGTAACTAATAATACTGCCTTCAAATGAGGTATTACTTACTCTGATGACATGTTCCCTGACAAAGTTATTTAGCACAATGGGAAAATAAATCATAACTCTCATAACCATAATTGTAACCAACTTGTGCTATGTCTGCACAATGATTGTTGACATTCTCTTGTACGTGGTACTCTCCTAAAACAGTTGTTCTTACTCAGCATGTTCGCCATCTCCCTACCACAGTTATTTGCCAAAGTAAGGAAAATATAATTTGCATAACACAATTCATAATCAGACAGTTATCTGTACCTGTGCACGGCATACAGAGGGCTCTGTGACAATCTAAAAAATGAAGTGTTACTCAGCATGTGTACAAGTTCCCTTACAGTTCTTTTCCTGTAACGTCATTAGTGACAACGGTGTTCATAAAATATAACAATAGAGTTTCTTACCATACTGGGCCTACTTGGTCATGGCTGAAATCCATTAATTCTCACTTTCTGCATGTTACAAATATATTGTGTATTGCTGTCATCACACTATTGTGGAAGTCAGTCCAGAACAATGCAATGCCATCCTTAATTAATTGAACGCCATCACTTCTGAAAAGGTGAACATCTTCTGCAGTGATGCTGTCATGGCAGATTGCTCATCCACCGACCCTGTGCATCAAGCCATGCATGAACCCATTCTGTAAATATCTGGCCTTGTGTGCTGCCCGTTGACTGTTTGCTGTTTTCCATATCTGGCGAGAAATTATATCAGACCACACAAAATGACAACGTGGCCACCACAACTGCAGTTGTTCAAAAATTTTTCTGATTTCAAACTGTAGCCTTCCGAGTGGGTGAGTGATGACATCATTCCCTCCAATGTGCAGCACAAGAATGTCAGGCTCAGGGTAGATTGAACACTCCTTTTCCAATTGCAGGAATCTGCTCCAATGCATACCTCTTCTTGCAATCTAGTATACCTTTACACTAGATGTGGGGAAGTTCAAGTTGTAGTGGTTTTTACTTCTGGAGGCATGGCTGGCAGCCCAGTAAATGTAGGAATGGCCACACACCCACACTCTCACTTGTCAGTCTGCTGTTCAGGAAGCCATTTCACTGTCACAAGGTGGGTGCACCTGCACAGGAAAGAAATGCAAACAGGTTACTGATGATGTTTGAGAGATGTATTGGAAGACTACACCTATGTATATCAATAGCACCTGGTTAGCTCATCCAAATCTTCACTCCTATCCACAGTGGTATGATGATGATGCAGAAGTACATACCTACCACCCTTGACAACACCAAATGAAACACAATGAGGGATGCTGCAGAGGTACATACCTACCAGCCCTGAAAACGCCAAATTGCATACAGTTACTGACCAGGAGGCACAGAAAGAGCACATATAAAGAGCAAAAGCAGGATAAGGACTGCTACTCCACTAATATGCCAAGGACATGCATGGGGCTTCAGATGTTGGGTGCCTTAAGTGTCCCATACCAGTGCTGGATGCCCACTCAGACTGCTGGAAGCAGCAATGGCTCCCAATTGCATGCAATGCCAGCACTCTTCCTTACCTCTGCCTTTTCCATTTACATGTGTCCTTTTGGCAATGGCCACAAGGACTCAAAAGAGGGAGCTAATCTAAAGCCTCTTTCCCTGACCAACATACATTTGCTACACCAGAAGGGAGGGAGACTGCGTGGGGACCTTAACCAAGACAAGAACATGTGAAAAGACTAAGACTGACTCAGGCATTCCCTTTTTGCATGTGTCCTTTCTGGGAAGGAAACATTGCATCACAGTGGCACCCCTGAAGTCATGGTTACCTAGGAAAGCAGCACTGTGGGACTGAGCTGAAGAGTCTCCAAGTTCCGAACTGCCATCCAAGTCAATCATAAGCTCCATGGTGGTTGGCTGTGACACCCACTGATGCACTCAGCAGCACAAGTGTTGTTGGCACACATGTCTGAAGAGAAACCTTCCTGGCCCTGATACCTAAGCGCTTGGCTGGTAACTGACAAGGGGGCATAGAAGGGGCACATGTAAAAAGAAAAAGCAGGGTAAGGACCGCCGCTCCACTAATATGCTGAGGACAGGCATGGGGCTTCAGATAATGGGCATCTGAAATGTCCCATACTGGTGCTGGCTGCCCAATCAGACTGCTGGTAGCAGCAATCGCTCCCAATTGAATGCAATGTCAGCACTCTGCCTTACGTCTGTCTCTTCCATTCACGTGTCCTTTTGGCAGTGGCCATAAGGACTCAAAGGAGGGAGCTAATCTAAAGCCTCTTGCCCTGACCTACATACATTTGCTACACCAGAAGGGGAGGGCGACTGCGTGAAGAGGTAAACCAAGACAACAACATTTGAAATGACTAAGCCTGATTCATGCTTTCTCTTTTTGTATGTGCCCTTTCCAGGAGGGAAACATTGCATCACAGTGGCACCCCTGAGGCCATGCTTACCTAGGAAAGCATCACTATGGGACTGAGCTGAAGAGTCTTCAAGTTCCCAACTGCCACCCAGGTCAATCATAAGATCCATGGTGGTTGGGTATGTCACCCACTGATGCATCCAGCATCCTAGCCACATCTTTGTTTAGGTTGTCCAATGTATACTGTAGATTTTACTGCTATCAGCAATCTGCTAGACCCTTATGGTCATGATACTTACCAAAGCATTTAACACAGAGGTTGATCTTGTAGGTTGGGCATCCCCATGATGGTTCAGCACATTTACCCTTGCTGGCAAAGTGTATGCATCGTGACTTCTGCCATTTCACTGGGAAGTGTGATCCTTGTTCAGTTCATCTCATGGGTTCTGAGACAGTAATCTCAATGCATTTTTTTCATTTTCTTGTAGCTGGCCAGGAGGTGCATGCCTAGGTTTCTTCTAAATTGTAACTGTAACTATGTTGCTGGAATTACACGTCTGGATCGTGACAGCTGCCGGTGGTTGTTACTCACACAGAATAAAATGTAAGCATTCACTATGGCCACATCCCATAGGAACTAGAACAAATACAGCCACCATTTTTGTGCCTTTCATGCAGTTGGATACTGTGTCCTGAGCTGATCAGCTCAGTCCACCCCATTCATGTATGTGTTGTATATATTTACAACTGGTGCACATGGCACTGAAGCTTTTGTTCCATCATGCTGTCTCCTGTGTGTGCTGGAGGCTAACAAGGTTGGATTTCCTATTAGTTGACAGCAGAAACATTGGGTTGCTATCCTTCCATTCAGTAGCAAGCAGTGGGCCACTCTGCAACTGCTTGTAATACACTTGAGGTGCTTTACCAATGGCCTGTCTATTGAATGTTACAGGCCATCCTGACCTATTGGTGCATATGGTTCTGCAGCAGTACAGACCATCTTGCAGCAGTTGCTGCACCAGAGGGACAAAGGTGAAGAAGTTGTCAAAGTAAATGTGATGCTTCTTTCCAGTCAGTCTCCGAATTAGGTCAGCCACAGCATGGTGTGCCAATCCTCCCTCTGTGGTCTGCTCTGCCTTTCCAGTGTACACCTGGAATTCATACACACCCATTGCATGAGTCAGCCAGCACCCATACCTTAATGCCATACCTCTCTGGCTTTCCAGACATAAACTCTCTGAATGTCAAATGTCCAAAGAAGCCAACCATAGCTTCATCTACTGCCACCTCATGATGCACATTATACTGTGTCCTACATGCATGAAGTATGGCATCCAGTATTGGCCATACATGATGTAGCTTGTCATGACCCACAAGCCCTGTGGCAGTCTGAGGTGTTGAGGCTTAGAATAACAGTCACAATTTAATATGATACCAGACAAATGACAGTGACATGTCTTTTAATCTACCCATATGCAGCATGTCATGGTTAGTAGGCTCTGTGTTATCTTGATGAGAAAGCCCTGTGGTCTGTCCAGCTGCTGCATGTGTCTGGTAAGAAGGGAGCATTATACTGTATTATTGTTCTGATGAGTTTGACTACAATGCTGTCATACAATCCTGAGATCTGAATGTTATGGATTGTCTTATGATGTGCATCATATGTACGTAATAGAAAACATTAAAGAGAAAAGTTTTAAAGTAATGACACACATTGCAGTTCCTGACTTCACAATCCTTACAACAGAATACACTAGAAAGTACTGACATGATGATGTTATCCACTGTATAATTTGGCAAGGCAAATATAAGTGACAGGTACAATTATCATTTCAACAACACAAATGCAGATATACTAGGCACTAATGTAGCTGTGCACCCTGTACATCAAACACAAAGGGGTTGGGAGGGTGGCCTAATGGTTAAGGTGTTTGCCTTACAAACACAAGGTGCAGGGTTTGAGTCTCACAAGGGATAATTGGCTAGGCTTAAAATGGCTCACAAGGGCAGTTAGCTTAGTACTAACCTATAAACCTAAAGCTTTTGTATCCCTGAGTCCAAAAGAGAGACAACAGGGACATGGCACAGTTATTATCACTTGCACAGGGTGCTGGGGGGGCAGGAAGCATAGGCTGACACAAAAGGTCTGTGAGTATGTTTGAGGGAGACAGGGAAGCAGGCAGGCAGGCTGTGTGTGTGTGTGTGTGTGTGTGTGTGTGTGTGTGTGTGTGTGTGTGTCTGTAGGGGTCCTCCATGTGAAAGTGTTGTGTTAGAGTCTGCATGAACACAGCCAGCTTAGTGCTAGCTCTACATCTTGGTATGTCAGACAGGTGTGAACCATGCACTGTAGAGGTGGCAGTTCATCCTCAGCCCCAGACCATGAGAACTGGCTTTGCAGGAGTTGCATTTGCACCTCCATGCCCAAGGTCAGATGCTGTACTGCTATAAAAGTAATGAAGCACCAGTAGGACAGCCACAGCATTAAAAGCTTTTAATTAGGACATAAATCTTAAAATAAGGCAAGCGCTTTTGCATATCAAGTACACTTCATCAGATCTTATAAAAACAAGTAAAAACCATCAGTTAAAATATACTGAAACAACAAATCAGCAACCTACAACAATAAAAATCAATTAGAGTATAAAAATACAGAACACAAAACTTAGACTTTCTTCAGCCTGTGTCCCTTTAATACAGACTTAATGCAGACACTGTTATTTAGCCCTGGATGTTTATGTGCTTGAAACCTCAAAATCCAATTAAGTTCTTTTTGTTCAAGAAAATTGTTGATATCACTCCCTCTAACACTAGCATACACTGGTTGTAGGACTCAAAAGAAACTGATGTTCTGGGAATATCATTACATGCTCGGCCAGAGCATTCATATCATTCTTTTTACGTATTTAATAAAGATGTTTACTAATATGTTCCTTCAACATCTGAGTGGTTTTACCCACCTAGTAACAAGTGCATGTGTCACAAGTAGCCAAATATACCAAATTGCTGGTATCACAGTCAGCATAAAACCTTGGTTCAAATCTGAATGAGGTATTTGGACAAGTAAATGCTGTACTGCTATCTGAGTGTGGCCTATGTTTGCTGGATGTGTTCCCTTCATGGGAACACCCAGGACCTAGACCACAATGGCCTGCTATGTCTGGGTGTAGACAGCACGCTCACTGATGGGCAAGCAGTAGTGCTGCCACTATGTAAGCATGATCTGGAATGGCCACATCGGCTATCAACAGATGTCGTGGCTGACCTAAGATCATGAGGATGCCATTACCCTCTCAGCAGATGTTCCATTGCAGACACTGCTCGTTCCATGACAGACAAACCTCGGTCAATCACAGACACCCTTCATTCCAACATGTCATTCATCAGATACAGGGAATTGGCAACATGGTGGAGGCAGTCATGTATGTCAGACTATGCCACATCCAAAACCCTGAACATTTGTCTGGAGCACCTCTCTGAATGTGCCTGTGCCTCTATGATGGCCCTAAACATGATTTGTATGACACGGGAAGAGACATCTGCACCAGGTGTAGGAGGGACACTTGGCCCCCTCTGAGCACCCCTATCAATCCTCCTACATGGCACCTCTCCAATACTTTGGCTAAGACAGACTCAACAGGCACTGAAGTCACAGTAGACACACTTCCTTGCTTAATGTCATCACCCTCAACCTGTCTTATATCTGTGGCCTCAGTGGACTGGGTAGGCATAGGGATACTGGCTGCATCCAAGGTAAAGAAGGGGTGGCTGGATGACAACATCTGTGTCAGATTCAACCCCTGCACCCCTGAATGCACCTAAGTTTTGCCATCATCATCGGTGTCTACTGAAACACTGATGTCAGGTGGCACAGGGCCCACACTCCCACAGTCATGATCACCTATGATAAAAATGAAGAAACACAGGCATACATTAATACCTGTACTACTATGGTGCAATTTATGCTAAACAACTAACAGTGCTGCCACTATTACAGACAGTACAGAAATACAGACAACAGGCCTAAAATGATACATGTTTCT
Organism: Protopterus annectens; assembly: GCF_019279795.1. Classification (NCBI taxonomy): domain Eukaryota; kingdom Metazoa; phylum Chordata; order Ceratodontiformes; family Protopteridae; genus Protopterus; species Protopterus annectens. The sequence continues at coordinate 800,376,249 of NC_056732.1, read as the reverse complement.
AGAAATTAATCTGCTGTATTGAAATAATGTTATTCACTTACCATCTGCAGGATGCATAAATTGCTGTATTCCTGATGGTCCTGAAATAAGTTAAGCAAGAGGTAAGGCCAGCATCATCATATCTAACAGTAAGACCGGGGTACTACATGTACTCCTGTCAATCTGCATGAAGTGTTATTTCAACAAGAACATGGCTGACAACTCCAAACTGAGCTTGACACTGTACTAATCTTCAATCCCCCCAGAAAAAAAAACACGTGACATTGAAGCAACTTTTATTTCAATTGTTTTACTATACAACCGTATTCAACTGGTCATATAACTAAGCCTACCTGGAAGGTCTCCCTGGGATTGAGCAGGAAGGGCGTCCACATCAGTCACATATTGTGGGCCACTCTACTGTTATTTGTCCTGTTGTAGAAGATTCACCAGGAATTCCTCATTGGAGTGAGACGTGGTCCTGTAGCAGGCCCACCATTGGTTACCCTCTAGTCTCAGGCAACAGCAGCTGCACACTTCTATGTAGATGTTAACATGTCAGTGGCCATGTTGTGCACCTGCTAATAAGCACGGCCATGGCCCCCAGGGCATTTATGATTGCTATGATCTGCAGCCATAGTCTTAGCCTCTCTAGCATATTGGGATGACCCCTTCTGAGAAGAAAAGAGCCATGTTGATGGAGCACATCCACAATAATAGTATTCTTGCCCTCACGGAAGTGGGGTCTGCGCCTTAATGACATTTTCAATCCTAAAAGACTACAGAATGATAATACACATAAGTATCACATAACTACAAAGTAACTGTTACCAGATAAAACAGCTAAGGTAGGCAGTCAGTAGTACCCACTGGAAAAAACACAAAACATAATACAGATGTGGAATACTAACAACAGGCAGGATGCAAAACAAGGAGGGTAGCAAGAGCAACATATCCTTGTATGTGCCATAGCAGTAACTCAGCTGTGGTCCCCCCAAAAGAACAGTCCCTTCTAGGTTGTTACATAACAGTAACATCTCTTTGCTCCACCCACCCAGCAAAGAACAGGTACATGAACCATTTTGCTAATAAAACACATTTGAAATGCTAAACATACATTCAAAGGACCTGTCCTTGAAACATTCATACATATGTATCAAAGAGCATTCTATTTTCATGTGTTGTCAACCATTTGTACCTCTGAAATGGCTTGAAAAACATGCCCATGCCATCAGTAGACCTCTAACTAATGCATACAGATAACAGTATAAAATTATTTGCTCCATATTATTCATGAATATACTCCAGCATATGCATTATGTAGGTAACAAAATGATAGCATACCTGTTGGAGCCTAATACTCCTCTCTAAATATATTTTGGAAATATAGTTTCAGAGTCCTGCAAACATGTAGCAAGTGTCCTCACCATCAGTTTGGTTAGCTTTTTATAATGGAGTAGATTGTTAATGGATTTCATCCATCTTAGCCTCTGTTTCATAGAGGCTAATTACAGCGTAAGCAGCTGAACTGCATGTTCATCGACTGATCTGGTGGAGCTACTCATCAAGCTATAAAGCAACCATGTAGACTCTATGTTGTTTTTTCCTGTGGATTTCAAAAGTAGTGGAGTACAGACACAAAACGTCTACATAGGCAGAGAATGTTAGGAGCTGCTATTGCTTACCTCCATTTGTATGTGTTACAAACTGCAGATAATGCTGCTGCTGCCAATAGGCCTAGGCCAAGATAGAGAAGAGTTTTCAGGCCACATTTAATGTATCACAATATACACAACATGGACATTAAAAAGTGCTACAGGGTGAACAGGGACACAATACAAGAACCCTGTGACCTCTGTCAGTCTCACCTCAGAGCCGCAGCCGTTACCTTCCCATGTATGGGCTGTGTACTACTTGAATCACAGTTAGCCCTGAAATAACACTGTGGCAACTGCTGCATTTACAAGGTAAGTCCTGCACATCTACAGTATTGTATAATAATATTATGACATGACCTTGTATTTCATCACTTGGTACAGTAAGCAACTACAAGGTGGGAGATTTGTACAAACATTAATGTCACATGTGACAGAAGAGAGTGATTTGACTTGTATGTGTCCATTAGCAAGTATTAGGCCTCAGACCTTAAAGATTCACACATTGATACCTCCACAAAGTAATGTTGATCACTGCACGGCCTTAGTTTAGCATCATACATTTATTATTGGAAATCATAGACAGAAGTTTAAAAGTAATGAGACACATTGCAGTTTTCAGCTTCACCACTCTTACAAGATCAAACCATCAGGATGCAAGACAAGGAGAGTAACACCAGCAACATATCCTTGTTTGTGCCATAACAGTAGCTCAGCCTGGGTCCACCCTCCTCAAAAGAACATTTTTACCCTTGCATGTGCCAAGACAGAAACCAAGCTTTGCTCCTCCCCAAAACAGCAGTCTGTGCTTGTTTGTGCCATTCAACCTGCCATTAATTTGATGGTAACTGCATATCATAGTGTTCCCAGTTAATATCCTCACACATTTTAAGGTAAATGATATAGACTGGCTTATACACTGCATGTATCTGAGTACTGGTCAGATAACTGATTAATGACCCAAAAACACAGAAAGGTAGGACTCAGCTATATATTTGAAAGAAATAATCATAGCAGGTTGTGTGATCACTAATTGAACTACATCCAAATATATTACATAGAATAAATTTACAAACAGATCATGGCTTGATATCAGTGTACATTCAGTTGCACTTGGTTGTGTGAAGTATTACATCATGCATTTGCTGCAAAGCTGTTTGTGGTGCAAAGATGGATAAGTCCCCCTCCTGTTTTCCAATGGTGCATTGCAATGAGATTTGGGCTCCAACCTATGTAGTCATATCTCATGTGTACTAAAAGTTTCTATGGTGTATGTCATAGACTGAGTTTCTGCATTTCAACTCATTTTCCAGTTTTTAAACTTTTTTTTTAATTTTGTTTTTTGGGGCCACTGTTTGCTTGATGCACCATTTAGCACAAACAGCTTTGGTTATACACATCTAATTTTTGCGTAGAGTGGAAGTGCACACACCAGATGAATGGACCACCCAGGTAGCATACAGTACCCAGGCAGTCATAAACATACACTGAATGCATTCGGTATATGTTTATGACTGTCTAGGTACTAAATATACACTGAATGCATTCAGTTAATACTTTTGGCTATCATCTAAACACATTTGCCTGCATGATGCACTCTTGTGCAACATGTTCTCGTGATGTTAAGCACTGGGCAACAAGTTCAAATGTTGCAAATCCAGAAAGTGTACACTCCCCATAAGCGCAATCCTGGAAATTGGTGGAAAAACAGCATTTTACATTGGCCTTGATCTGTAATAGGAATGGAAGGCATTCCTGGAGTGGTTTTGAGATTCTGTGTTCAAAGATGGGATGTCCAGGAGTCCAAAGTGATTGTTGGCCTCCTGGTGAATGAACATGAGCCCAGGCTGTTGCAGAGGGACTATCATGGCTCAGATTACAAGGCAGAGGCATGAAATAGTCTGGCCCAGGCTCTGACCAGTGCTACCGGTATCCCCTGTACTGGTGAACACTACAGAGACCTCAGGATGAGGAGAAAGGATACCCTTGACCACCGTGTTGAGGAATGTAGGATTGGGGGCACCCCTCAGATGTACAATATAATTATAGAGACAACTTGTCAAAGTTAAACAGTGGATATAGTCAGGACAGGTATGCTTAATGGTATTCTATTCTGTTTTTTGTGCAGTTGTCACAGACCAAGAACTGAATGTGTGATGCCATGCCACTAGACTGGCATGGATGCAAGATACACCAATGCTTTTAACAACATGAAAAATTGACCAATTTTTTTGTACTGACCAGGTAGTGAGAAAGAATGTGGGGGCATACCGAAAAATTGTCTATAAGATATTTTGACAGATCTGTCAAAAAGCAAATTGATGGTTATGCTGCTTAATGCTAGGAGCCTTAATCTGAAAATGCACTCACTGGAGGCTCTCCTCACACTGGAAGACGGTTATGCCTGTGAGATCACTGGAATTTGATTTAGGACTGCAGACAACACCACTGTCTTACCTGACTATACCTCATTCCACACATTCCAACCCCAAAATGAGGTTGGGAAGATTAAGGGTGGTGGAGTCTCTATCTTCATTAAGGACAGGCACATCACAAGACTGGTTTGCCAGCATGACACACTGGAATTACTCCAGGTGCAACTGAAAGTTGGCAAGACACCCTTCCAAGTTACAACCAGATATAGATCCACTTATCCTACCTGGACCTCCTTGACTCCATCAAGGTTCCCCCTAACACCCTGATCCTTGGTGACTTCAGCTATCCCACCATGGACTGGGTGAACTATTCCTGCACTAATGCACTCACCCAATGATTCCTTGACTTCATCAACTCTAATGCACTAGACCAGTTCATCTCATCCCCCAAAAAGGGGAGATAACATTCTGGATTTGGTTCTCACCAACATGGGCAACCGCTGCACCACTCCCATAGTATGTTCTTCCCTGGTGAGATCAGGTAATCGGTCTGTCCATAACCAGGCTAAAAAACTTCTCATAATCTCCTAAGGGAGAGTATCAGTAGCTTCACACCACCACCACCCCCCTCAGAGGATGCAGACAACTATGCTGAACAGTATGCCAATGCAGTATACAAACACCTGTACAACTGCATGGACTCAGCCATACCCAACAGAACTAAAACCTGCTCCTCAAGGAAACACAAACCTGTCTGTTGGACATCCTCCATCAACAGGCTTTACAACAAAAGGAATAAACTGCTGTCCAGTGGTAAAAAGGAACCAATTCCAAATTGGAAAAACTCCCTCCTCAGCCCCAACAAGCAAATTAGATCACTAGTGAAAACCTCCAATGGCGATTATGAATTGAAACTAGCCTCTGAAACAAAGGGGAAACCACAAAGCCTTCTTCAGTTATGTCAGGGACCTCCATGGCAAACCTCAGGTTTTTTTTTCCAAATTGGTACTTAATGATACCACTTACGCTGACCCTGTTGACTTAGCCAACCTGCTAGCAGATAGGTTCACTGCAAACTCCATGACTTATGTTCCCCAAAGGTCAATTCAACTTCCCCGATACTTGTCCTGCATCTCACAACTCCATAGATAAAGTGTTAAAGACCCTATCCAAGGCAAAGAACACAGCTTCCATGGGACCTTTGTAGTATCCCAGGCTGTATTCTGCACCATCTCCAGCAATAGCTAGCTTCGCCATTGAGCACCCTATTCAAACACAGCCTAAGTAAAGGCTTCATTCCTGCAGAGTGGAGAACTGCCATTGTCATCCCCTTGCACAAAGGTGGTGCCACTTCTGACCCTGGAAATAATCACCCCATTAGCTTGACAAGTCTGATCTGTAAAGCCATGGAGTGTATTATTATGCATCTCATAAACAAGGACATAGCGAATTTCCAAGCACTTGACCCCACCCAGTTTGGATTCATTGAGGGCAGATCTTGTCTGTTGAACCTGGCTGACTTCTTTGAGACTGTCACCAATGCCCTGGATGAGGGAAAGTCAGTACATACAGCTTACCTTGACTTGGCCAAGGTCTTTGACACAATCCCCCACTCTTGCATCATCGAAAAGCTAATACAACTTGGCATAAATCCCTATATCATCAGGTGAGTGGCCAACTGGCTCACCAATATGACCCACAAGTTCAAAATAGGTGCCTACATCACTGACAGCAGACCTGCCACTAGTGGTGTTCCACAAGGATCTGTCCTGGGACCCCTACTGTTTGGCATCTACTACTCAGAGGTCCAGTCAAAGACAAAAGGCTTGCGGCTGACCAAGTTTGCAGATGGTTGTAAGTTATGTGCTGTCATTGACTCCCTAAACAAGGTTAACATACTACAAGAGGGTCTCACAGCAACAAATGACTGGTGCCGAAGTCATAGCCCTAAGTTAAAAACAAAAAAATACATTATCATACCATTAGGCAAAAACACAGCCCCTACTGATTACTACATCAACAGCAACCCCCTAAGCACACAGCCTGTGGTGAGAGATCTGACTAGTCAAGCTGACAACAATCTCACATTCCACCATCATGTAGTGACAGTGGTCAGAAAAGCCTTTTATGTGGTTCATCTCATAAGTAAAGGGACTGCATCCAGAAAAAAGGAGGTTATTACTTCTATGTACTCCTCCCTCATTAGGCCAATAACTGAGTATAATGCCCCATTTATGTACCTCTCCAAGCACCTGCACCAAACTGGAAAGGCCACAGAAATACCTCACAAAGAGAATCCATGGCCTCCAACAAATGTCCTATGTGAACAGGCTCAAATCACTATCACTCTACTCGGTATTGTACAGATTGCTCCATGGTGATCTGAGTCTTGCCTACAAGGCAATATCGGACCCTGCCCTACTAGAGATGCTCCATATCCATAAGTCTAATTTCTCATGCATTGCTCACTCAAAAGGCCTAACTCTAATAAGCGACATCAACAAAACCTGCTGGAGATACAGATTTGTCTCCCAGAGGCTTCCCCATCTCTGAATAGACTTCCCATACATGTCAAACAGAGTACCTCATTGACCCTCTTCAAGTGCAACCTTGATGAGTGGATGGGAAACCACAAATTGGTCCCGAGGTTCCACCTGTGTCCCTCACTGACAGGGGTGACAGGTACTGACTGAGGTTTCTTTTTTGGGGATAAACTGTTACCTAGGCTTGTAAGGGCCCCAGGGCCATTAGCCTAGTGACCTCTTATGATCCTATGATCCAAAGAACCTCAAGGTTTTCCTGAAAACAGGGATAAATATACCTAAGGTGAAATTGAGCAATAAAAATATTGGTATGAGTCACTGCTCCCTATGTCATCATATGTTGATAGACAAGAAGTGCACCATTGCTAATAATATTATTGGAATTAAGGGACACTATAATTGCAATACAAAAAACGTGGTGTACTGCGTACTTTGTTTGGTATGTCCTGGTTTTTTACATTGGTAAGACTGAGAGATGATTCAGAAACAGGTTCTATGAGCATTTATGCAACATTAAAAAACAACAGAAGAACACAAATGCACTCTGGAAACATGTGCACCAGAATCGTGGGCATCAGTTTAAATTTGAGATTTTGGAACAAGAACTATTAAATGATAGGGGGTGCCCATGGACACTTGCCCTTGAAAAGCACAAGCTATATTGGCAACTATTCCTGAAGGCAGCTGTATGGCCAGGTTAAAATGAGCAGTTATCTATTGCATGCTTGCTCAAGTTAAAAGCACTGCAAGGATAACATGTTTTCATCTTAACATTTAATGCTGAATTTTATAAACAGCACATAGTATAAAACATAAAATATTATCTTAAGTTTTTACTTTTGTATTTATTTCTTATATTAATTTTAGCTTTAAAACTTAGCATATATTTTAGTCTAATATAAATGCCTGTTTTAAATATTTTACAAATGAAAGGTTACTATAAAGTGGTTGACCATTGTAACGAGGCTTGGTAGTCACATGATGCAGTCACATGATGGGGTTTCCTGAATTCTATTGGTCAAAGAAGTACTTTCAAAGAGGTAGTTGTTGCATGCATTTTTAACTGATGTTTTTAATTTTAAGACCAAAGTGCTCTAAGTATTTTTGAATTAAAGGATTGAACTTTCAAAGGATACAGTATATTTCCTTCATCCTACAGTCTGGATAATTTTGCTTCAGTGTGCTGATTCATTCCATGATTATAAAAGGTAATTATAATAAAATTGCAAATGAAATTATTTCAATTGCAAAAAAATGGAATTATTTATTTTTTATATTTGAAGAGATTATTTGCTGATGTAAAGCATATAAACATCTTCAGCAAAACATAACATTTTTCAAAAGGTCTTCTTATCCCTGTCTATATTACATCTGAAAACTATACAACTGAGATCAGAGTGTGCAGCTGGATTTTTAGCTAACAGAACACAGCCATTCTATCACCACTATAGTTTATATATGTAATTGATTGCAGCACTGCAATTCAAACCAATTATTTGTATAGTCATGTTGCCTGCACAGTTTCCTGTTATGTTTTATTGTTCCTTGCTTTAAGGAAAGCTTCTATAAGATTTAACTCTACATCTAAATAAAGAATGATTCAAAACTATTCCTTTCACATAGCTATCCAGTGATGGCAACCAGATCATGTGCCTCAGATGTAACTCATGGATGGTACAGCAATTAAAAAGAACCCCTTATAACCTTCAAATTTACCAGCAACTAAAGTATGAATGAAAGACTTGACATAAAACAAACATTTAAAATAATCACACACACACACACACACACACACACACACACACACACACACACACACACCTACTTCTGGAATTTTTTTAACTGTCTACTCAAACCAGCAAAAATGCCACATCTACCTCCTTACAAATCCAAGTATAGTAGAGGCTGTATATTCAGTTCAAACATTATACATGCTGCTACAGTCACTAAAGCAACAAACATCTTCTACTGTACTCTGTCCCATAATCTGTCACTCTTCTTTCTCCAGCAACCCAGCTCCAACTAACACTATCAAAAATAACTAAAGGAAAAAAAAAAAACTTTAGAACCATTCAGTCTTCCTGCAAAATATCTATAGAAAGTAGCCAATGTCAAAGAGTACCGCTTATGCATAAGCCCATGAGCCATTCTGTCTTAGAGTTCTACATTCTCATCTTGTGGAAGCAATGCTATATCATCATTTTCTATAAATGATGTATTACCCTTAACATCTTGAATTATAAACCCACAGCCATCTGATTCCTGATCTGTAAAATTCTAGAAAAATGGATCAGATATAAGGTTCACACATACCTCATCATTTGTACTCATTTCTCATTGACTCATCAAGGGTTTCAGCTAGGACATAGTAGAAAAACTGCTTTTCCTTCTTAAATACAATACAGCAGAAGCATAATCATGCTGAAATCATCAGATTCTTATTCTTAGACTTAACTAAAGGAAATGATGCTGCATCTCAACAGCTGCTCATAAACAGGGTCTCAGACTTATGACAAAGCAGTAATACAATAAACGGGTTCGGTAGCTGTCTGTATCTATTGGCAAAATGCTTGCTCTACTTTCCTATCTACCTACCTATGTACCCATAAATGTCAGTGAGCCACAAGGGCACATCCCTGAACCCTTCTTTTCAATAATTTCAGCAGTGAAATGCATTCCACCTCCAAACTTGTTATAGTAGTTCAATATAATGATGATGATTCTACAATAATTTGTTATGTTTATGACACACAGTGAATCCTGATTATCACTTCAGAATCCTTCCCTTCAATGAAAAACTGTTTAATAAAATATTTTTAATGCTGCAGAATATCTAAGTTAATTCCATTAACTCTAGTTAACCTCAAAATTGTCTTACTAAATAAATCCATCACAGAATCCATATTCTACAGTAGTACATGAAGGTTGATTGTAAACCAAAAAGTGAAATGTGACATACACAGAGCAACCCAAAAGCTAGACTTTCCTTATAAAACCAACTGTGCATCTTTCATCGTACCCTGATAATCAATATTCACATAGTCATGCTATGGCACTTGATCTATACATTTTCCTCATGGAAAAAATTCCATTCGAATCAGCTAACTAAATTAAAACAAACATATAATTACATTTCCAAAGTTGCTAATAATCTCCCATATATAATTCATTGATGTGTAGCCTTTAAAAATATTTTCTGCCTTGAACTACAAAACACCCTTATTTTCTACTCTCATCTCAATCTAACATAAACAGTTATAAATAAATCTGAAATATGTCCATGCTTTAGTACCCTTAACAGTGGCATACAAGAGAAATGAGATATAAAAATCAAATGTAATTATCACTCTGGAGGCTCACATTACTCTGTTTCACTGGATAAACTCTACTAAACAGTTGCTACAAAATCTAGATAGACATCAGACCTTAAGCAATTACAGGACCAGTTGAAATATTTTTAAACTTCTAGGTACGAGGACAGCATTTTTCTTTTTTCTTTTTATGCAGTTTTTGGAACTTTTTTTTTAGACATATCTGTCCATGCTCCTCGTCAAATGGATAACTTCTATTCTCCTTATATTCATGTCACACTCTTTTATTCTTTTAAATGGAACAATTGTATAAGGCTGTAAATTACTTTTACTCTCAAACAAAGTAAAATACTCCCTTGCTAATTCTTTGTAACTACTATTTTGCCATCCTTCTCAAATTAACAAGACATAGAACTCTTCCTAAGTACTCTGTCAAGCCTATTCTCTTACTTCGGATTCTTATTGCTCATTCTCATTCAACCTCATGCAACAATACTCCCACTATACTTAGTTACCTCACGCCTTATCCTCATGCAGTTTGATATTGTTCAGAGTACCATGTCAATTATTTATTTTCTTTCAATGCAAAAATATTAAATATCACATATGTTTGTTCTACACACTGCATTAAACTTATAAACTACCCATTTTGCTATATTTTATGAATAGGACACATTTCATTTTAACTTCTTCCTTTTAGTAGTTAGAATTATTTATTTCCGGAACATGGTCATAGACTGGATGCTTCCTTGGCTTACTTTTCCTACCGGCAGGTATTGCTAGACTATAATGTTGTAGTCTGTTCCCTATAGCAGTTCTGAGACTAGTAGCTAAACGTCCCTGAATTATGAAACAAACAAACAAAGAAAATGAGATAAAAAGACAGATGAACAGCAAATATCTGTGAATGCCATTCTCCTTTAAAGTTGTTTGATACAATGGTGCAGGATCCCACCCCCTGCACACCCCATGTAGGGGGAGGTTGCACCTCAAATACCCATGCCAGTTATATATAGTAACTCCAATATAACCATACTTCAGAGAAAAGACTCTGAGACACAGCAGTCTCAGTATACACAAGTCGCCATTCCTGCATATTCAGTCTCACTCCTTTGGGATATGAAGTAAGAAGCCTTAGAATTACAATAGGTTACTATTGCATTCATACATATGTTGTGAAATATTATGTGTTTTGTGAGAAGCTCTTCTCCTTAGGGCTCTGCTGAAAAGGGGCTGTGCTTAGTTGGTCTACACCTGCAAACAAATGCTAAATAAAATAAAACAAATAAATAAATGACCAGAGAGAAAATGTTAAATCTTAGCTTTAGGGTATATCAATAGGTGGTCAGTTTGAAATTCCATGGATATCAATAGTTCAATGCACAAGACACTGGCAAACTCAACATGAGTTGCTATTTTCCTTAGGAAATCCAATTTCACAGTGATTACCTACTAGCAGCAATTACCTTCTATTAGGAGTTTCTCGTTTCATCAAGTTGGTGCAGCCATGCAATTGTCATTTATAAGGTCAAGGGTGTGGGAATACAGAGGGTCTGCTTTCTGTTTGTCATTTCCATACCTAAATGATCGCAAGAAACTAATAGAAAAGATGTCTCTTTTTTAACAGACTTTCAAGTGAGTTAGCTAATCTTTAAAAAAAATCCAGTGGAGGATGGCACACTGAGTAGTGAGAAAGAGAACCTAACTAGGGTAGAGAGAGAGACCTACAATAAATAAGTAAGAGTGGGCAGGGGGTGATTCATTGTTGTGTGCTAGCCCTAGGGTTACCCATGCACCCTTCCCCAACCATACTCCTATACTTTAAGGTACTAAACACCCTTTCCTTAACAGTACCGCTAACAAGACACATGTCCATGCAAACACAGACACACACACACACACACACACACACACACACACACACATGCACACACACACACACACACACACACACACACACACACACACACACACACACACACACACACACACACACACACACACACACACACACACACACACACACACACATGAACACACACTTCAGATATACCGATACTGAAGCATGCCAGCACATCTATCCCCTTCCATATCTCGTACTCTAGCCCTAACATGCAAACACTCATGCACCTTCTCTCATCCCTATGCCAGGGTTTGGCATTACTAACTACTTTTAACTTGCCTGAACTATTCTTGCCATCAAGAGTGCAAACCTTTCACCAATATTCTGACACTGGAAAATCATTCAACAAATAGTAAGTTTGACCAAACATGCTGATATCAATCTATCTATCTATTTAAATTTACAAACACATAGATATATAGTTAGATAGATGTAGATATATGCATGAACACACACACACACATGCACACACACACACGCGCGCGCACACACACACACACACACACACACACACACACACACACACACATACACACACACACACACACACACACACACACAGAGTGCAATGTTAACTACTAACACAAGAATATTATGTTCCTGACTCCAACATTTCTCCCTGGAAATATAGTTCAACCTAGTAGTATGTGTTGCAGTCAGTCACTCCCTCTTCTTCAAGATTCCCACAGGATCATCTGTCCTTAAGTCCATAAGTTGGTTGTTGTCCCTCCCCCTTTCCATAGACTTGCCTGTCTTGGTTCTGCAGGATGTATCTCCTTCCTATTTTTCTCTGTCTCCTGAGGTTTCCTCTTATCAAAGCTCATGTTTTGGTGCCTTCTTAGAGCTTGAAGGAAAGGACACTTACTGGAGAGTTTGCAGAGTTTGCAGGATCTTCCTTTCCTTTTATGCCTACTCATGTTTAACTTCTTCTAATTAATGGACCCAAACTTATTTAAGTTGATTTTGTGAATAGTGGAGGTGTGGTCATGAGCTATTTATCCTGAAGGTCCACACCTTCATGTTGAGGGTACAGTTTATCAAACATGCTAACCCCTGTCCACTGTTTCTACAGCTAAAGTTTGGTTTTAGGACCTTTACACTTTAATATTGTTTTTTTTTTCTTGATACATATATTTTATTCTACATGATCAGCTAAATATGCCAATGCTATTAAATTTGAATGTGTCGTGACTATACAAAAATATATTCATAAATTTAATCAGTATTTAAATTTAGTTGCTTCTTGGTGAGAGCAAAACAGACTTAATGTCAACAGAGCAGGATAAATCCATCAGTCCACCAGCAATCCCTTTTTCCCATTTTTACATATATAGTCAGGATGTCACTTCAGCAATGACAATCTTCTAGAGGCAAGGTTCATACCACCAGGTGGCTAGCCCTGACATTGTTGTATATCTATAGCATACACTCACATGCGCACTCACACAACTGGTCAATTTAGAGAGATGGGTCCACCTGTTACATGTCTTTGGAATGTGGGAGAAAACCAGAGCACCTGAAGGAAACCCATGCAACCACAGAGAGGACATGCTGACTCTGTACAGAAAGCACTCCATCCAGGAATTGAACTAGGGAACCTCTTGCTGTGATGCAAGAATGTTATCCTCTGCAATACTGTGCTGCCTCAGAAGGATAGTGGATCTAGGTAGGATAAATGTGGTATTCTTTACTTTGGTAAGCATAGTCTTATTCCTAATATAAAACTGGGATCTATAATATTATTAAATTTGTCAGAGTACAAGTACTTAGGTATTCTTGTTTGAAATAATTTCAAATTTAAGATTCCATGTTTGCATTATAAAATCTAAATCAATTAAACTAATAGGATTCATTTTCAAGAATTTTGTTTCAGGTAATACGCTTAAAAAATTTTTATAGAATATGTTTGACCTATGTTTAACCTATTATTGAATATAACATCTTGTTTTATACCTAAAATAAAGGTGATCCATTAGTACTTGAAAGAATACATCAAGACCTCACAAAGAGAATATTGGAAAGTAATAGCTAGATTAGAACATTTATGTCTTTTTTCCATAAGTTATAGGTATTTTTGTGGTAAGCTGTGTCTAGCCTATTGGGCTTTAACAAATGAAGAGCTTTGTTATTAAACATTGAATTAAAGGAGTCAAGTCAAGCTACTAGATGGTCCAACTGCTTTTAATTGGTCGATGCAGAACTATAACTGGATCTACATTTTTATCACACTCAGTGGTGTGCTTGTTGAATAGGCTTCTACTGATTATATAAAAATATAACAAACAGTTCTGGATAAAGAGCCACCTTCCGAATGAAAATATAATAGTACATCTGTTGGTTGTACTTCTACTGATTATACATCAAATATACTCTACAATTATTTAAAAATCATCTTGATATCAGGGTGGCCACTAAAGCATTTTTATTCATTTTGGAGTCTGCATTTTAATTGGCTTTAACCCTAACAGTTTATTTGAACTACTGAAATGTTGAATTTTTGATTGGGTAGCCCAAACTATTGTTTTATATACCATTTTTCCTGAAACCTTATCAAACTGCCAGTGGTTCATTACATTGCCATTAAAGGGGTATGTATCCCATATATGCACACAAAGTGAGAGTGACTTTTCCAATTCTTATTGCTTCACAGCTCAGTTTGGCTAAAAAATGACACAGATCCATCCCTTTGCTTTTCTTCATTGTTGCCCTTTCTCATTTTTCTTTCAATCAGCACCAGTGTATTATCTAGTGAATTTTATAGTATATGGACAATGTTTTGTATTTTTCTTTTATTATCAGCCTTTGCAGGGAACAGTATGGATTTATTTCCATAAGTATTGACTTATCCTATATGTTCTTCAGTCCACTAAACTCAGACAAGTGTTTCTTCAATACCAGATTTCAAAGGCATCATTTTTTCTGGTGCATCCTCCTTTATTGTCAAACTCTTACAGCTATAAGTTAATACTGGCAAAACCATAGCTTTGACTGCACAGACCTTTTTGACAAAGTGGTATCTTTGCACTTTAAAAATATTATACTAATTTGCCATCACTTTCATTTTCAAATGCAAGCATCTTTTAATTTCATGGCTGCAATCTTTACCTGCAGAAATCTTTCAGCCCGTGAAATTAAAATGCATCACTGCTTCCACTTTTCCCCATCTATTTGAAAAACATTTCAATGTCTGGTATTGCCTTTTCAATATTTGTAGTTGCTAACCTCTAGCTGCTTAGTTCATGCATTTGCTATACAATCACGCATGCACACACATACACACACACACACACACACACACACACACACACACACACACACACACACGCCCACACATGCCCACACACACACACACACACACACACACACACACACACACACACACACACAAACATATATACATATATATGGCTCTACTGCTTTACATCGAAAATACACTTCTTCGAAATAGAGCAATAGACCCTACACTTCAGCGAAAGTCCACTTAAATGAAAGTGCACTTTCGCTGAAGTCTAGTTCCCCAGGCTACCCCAAAAAAACTAAAACATGTTTCTTTCTGAGGTACCTGGTCGCTGTTGGAATTTTTATTTCTTAAACAGACAAACAAGTAAATAAAATAAATAAATACATAAATAAGAATTGTTATGGATAGATGGCATAACTAAAAAAACAACAGCTTTTGTTCTTTCTTCTCTCAACTTCATGAACAGTCTCTGCAACTTTTCCTCAATTTCAACCATTTGAGTTGTATCATATGCATAACTGAGGTTGCTAGTATTTGTCACAGGAATTTTGATTCTGACATCTGATCTGCTAATCCAGTATTTTTCTTGTTATACTTGTCATGTAAATTGAATAAGTAAGGTGTTAATATGCATCTTTGTTTTTCTTTTTTCCCCATCTTCAAACAATCAGTTATTCCATATTCAGTATGAACTGCTCAGTCTTGCTCTGTGTATAGATTCTTCTGGAAGCAGATAAGGTGTCCTTGTATCCCAATTTTTTTAAACAAATGCCAAAGGTTATTATTTTCTACACAGCCAAACTGAGTCATCACATAAGTAAAATAGTTATTTTTCTAGAATCCCCTTCCTTTCTCCATCGTCCAGCAAATATCAAGTTGATCTCTGGTTTGTTGGCTCCTTCTAAAACCAGCTTGATCTGCTCATCTGTGCATTTTCAGTCCATACATTGCTGGATTTAACTTCAGAGTTTTGAGCATTAACTTTCTAGTGTACAAAACAAGTAGAATTGTTTCATTTGAACAGTCTCTAACATTGTCTCTTCTAAGAAATAGAATACAAACTGACCTTTCCTAATCTACTGGCCAATGTCATGTTTTCCTAATTTGCTGGTAAATTCCAGCCAGTAATGTAACAACATCATTTTGCAGTATCTTTAGCAATTAATCTGGAATTAAATAACTTCCTGCAGTCTTGTTATTAGCAAGGGTTTCTAGCATGCATGTAATTTTACTCTGCAGATCTGAGAACAAACTACTGACTGTATCAGTGATGTTATAGCCTTATTACATAGCTCTGCTGTACATCCCTGCAACTTTGTTTTACTATATTCTGCTTTTGCTCGGTTTCCCCATCTATATCTTTTATCATAATGGACATTTCAGTTAATATCACCAATCATCTTTAACTGAGCTTTTTCCATTTCCCTTTCTTCTGTCTTCTAGGTTTTTTTTAATTTTTGCATTGATGTTTTAAATACGCCTGTATTGACCAGGTCTAATCCCTCATATCTATTCTTCATCTCCATATAATTTCAGTTGAGCCCATAATTAACTGGTCTGGATGCTTTTCTTGTTTTATTTAACTTAATTATGTTTTTTTCTGAGAGTATGGGTCTCTTACTGCAAAGCATATAGTTCAATATGATTTTGGTATTGACAATCTGGTAATATTCATATGTAAATCCTTCTCTCAGGTTGATGAAAGAAAGTATTTACTATAATCAGTTAATTATCTTGGTAGAATTCTACTAATCTATGTCTCACTTAATTTTGTATTCCATGGCCAAACCTGCATGATATTCCAGATGTACTTTGAATAGCATCCCGATCATCTGTGATAAATATATCTTTTTGTGCCATTTCCAAAGGCTGCTGCACTTCCTCATAGAACTGGTCAATTTCCTCTTATTCAGCATCTGTTTTTGGACCATAGACCTGTATCACTGTCATGTCAAATGGCTTAACTTATAGTCTAATTGAGATCATTTTGTCATTTTTTGGGGTGTTGTAACCAAGCACTGATTTTGACACCCTTGTATTAAGCATAAGGGTAAAATAATTTCTTCTACAAGATTCTTGACCACAGTAGAAGATCTGATGATCATATAATTTAAAATGACCCACTTCAGTCCAGTTAAGCTCTCAAGATAAAAGTATGTATTCTGATCATCTTGTCCTTAATCACCTCATGTTTACCTTAGTTAATAGTTCTCATATTCCAAATTCCTGTTGTGTATAGTTCTTTGCCACAATGAATTTTATTTTCATGGCTAACCATTTCAGCAGATGGTCATCTTTCTGTCTTTAATCTATCCAGGGGCACTGGAACCATAGACCCAGGGGGAGGGGGAGCACTCCTCCACACACACACACACACACACACACACACACACACACACACACACACACACACACACACACACAGACACACACTTTTACAACTGCAAGACCTGTCAGGACAAATTAATGAAGTGGAGTTTTCATGCTAACATGGATTCACATGCAGAAGTTAAACTAACAACAGGTAGTATACTTGCTTTTGTTGCAAAAGGCTGTGGGTACTACTCCCACAGTATGCAGATGGATCACTGATACTGTACTGTGTTGTACTTTATTGGGAGTGGA
Source organism: Protopterus annectens (assembly GCF_019279795.1). Taxonomy (NCBI): domain Eukaryota; kingdom Metazoa; phylum Chordata; order Ceratodontiformes; family Protopteridae; genus Protopterus; species Protopterus annectens. The sequence goes on along the minus strand of NC_056732.1, from coordinate 800,358,617 downwards.
TCCTGCAGTCCTATGAATGTCCTCCTTTGGAGGAGTTACCTAGTAACTATGAACCCATTATCAGTTTGCCATCCATTTCTCATTGCAAAATTACCAGCTTATCATTTTTTAATGTAGCATGGGCAATTTATTCTTCAAGGGCAACAGGCACGTTATTTCTAGATGAAACAATAAAATATAAAGTTGTTTTCTAGCAACAACCTCTTCATTAGTTACAGATCCCTTTAATGTGGAATTATTTAGATGACTTACTTCTGCAGAGATTTTGCATATTTCCTGATATTGGTGGATTTTAATTACAGACGTTTGAGTGGCCTTTTATGGTAGAAATTTTCTGAAATTGGTAGTTTTATCATTATTGGTTCATACATTTTGTTTCATTGCTTACTAGAAGACTGTTCAAAACTACACATTTAAAACACAGTCTAACAACTGGTGCTCTATTATACAAGGAATATAATTTAATACAATCAGGTTAATACAATCAGGAAGATGAATCAAAAAATGTATACATGTATGCTTGCTCACAGGATGCAGGAGATCAAAACAGGGTAAGAGACCATTCACCAATCAAGTCCTCCAGGGTTCGGTGCTGAGACTTTTTCTGTTTGGCATATACATCAAAAAAGTAAAAGGAAATACCAAAGGGCTTTGGCTGACTAAGTCTGAGATGACTGCAAGCTAGGAGCAGTTATTGAATCCCCAAATGATCTAACCATCATGCAGGAAGGTTTGTCCTAAACAACAACTGGTGCCAGAATCGTGAATTGAAACTAAACTACAAGAAATACATTATCATATCCTTTGGGAAGTCATCTACTCCAAGGAACTGCCAAATTAACAATGCCCCTGAGAACTGACCCAGTTGTTTGGCATTTGGGATCTTTTGTGTACAGTGGCCTAAATTTTGAACAACATGTGCCCAGAGACATAAGAAAGTCTTCCTACATTGCACAGGTTATAAACAAATTGATTGTGACTAGATCTAGAGATGTTATTGTCCCCCTTTACAAAGCCCTCATTAAGTCAATCATTTCGTATAATGCCCATTTTGGATCTGTCCAAACCCATACAACAATTAGAATACCCACAGAGATACCTTACTAAAAGAATACAAGTCCTAAACAACAGGTCTTGCATGGACCACCTCAAAGATTTATCACTATACTCAGTATCCTACAGAGTGCTTAGAGGTGACGTGTCTGGCATACAAGGTATCCTCCAACCTTATACAGATGGACCTACTGAACATCAGCAAGTCAAACGTCATCAGAAATACTCAATTCAGGTATCTAAACTGAATGTTGTGGAGAGATGGCTATATATCCAGAACAGACTATCTATTCAAGTAAAACAAAGCTCATCCCTGTCCATATTCAAATGCAATTTGGATCTAAGGATGGGTAATAGAAAATGTACTCCAGGATTGCCTCTCATGCCACTAATGGATAGAGGCAGTTCCAAAATGCTGCATCCCTTACATGGGTCCCCTCAAATTATCTATAGTGTGATCACATTTATTCTCACTAGGGCTAATATGCAATTATCAGCCATGGGATAGGGAAGACCGATGAGGAAATGTTAATTGAAGCACCAAAATGGAAATTGACTAAGTTTAAAATATCCTCCAAGTGAACCTATGTTGTGGTGGGAAATAGTTTGAAAAATTGCCCTTTTTAGATCACTAAGTGCCCCTATCACCCTCCGTCCTCCCCAGTCTTCAACAGCTTCTGGTGCCTGTGAATCAATCTGGGTCATAATCTGTAGAACTACTCACATCTGTCTCCTACTCTTCCCTGGTAGTATTTCAGAGACCTTCTGACTTAAGGGTCTCATCTTCCAGTGTTATTTTGGCATGTCTTTGGCTGATTTTATCAATAGGTTATCTTGGTAAAAATAATGAAATGGCGTGCTATTGCCTTTCTAGTAGACCATTCTTTACTTGATCTCTGTCTCTTGAGTAGCCAAACTTAATATAGTACATAGATTCACTGAGTCTTAACCATGAAAGGCAATGGTCTAGAAAGGAGTAACTTTATGTGTGTGCATAAAGCTTGACACATGTACATGAATAAAGAGTTAACTATAAGTGTATATATAAAGACAAACACAGTGTATAAGATTTTCATATCACAGGTAATATCCAGGTTTAATGTCTTCAATATGCACCTACTAAGTGCTGGTTTTGGTTCCATCTCAGCTGCTTCCTTGAACTGGGTAAAGTGGGTAGTGGAGAATGGTTGGATGAAAGTATGAATATTAGCAATATTTTATGTTCAAAGTTATGTTAAAGGCGTTGTAAAATTACATTTTAACTGCTATATGCAAATAGAATACAAAAGGTCATAGACTATCAGTTGCCTTCTTAGCCAAATTATTTTTATGCATAACTTCCATGCATATGTGTGTGTATGTATCTGTGTTTGTTTATACTCTAATTAATGGCACTGTATATAGACTGCAGGAGTTAGGCTATTTTCGTCATGAATAATTTTCTCAGATAGTATGCAATGTCAGAATTACTTTCCATAGCACAGATCTTAAAACAAAATGGAAGTATTTTAAGAGTTATGACAAAATATGATTATTATTATTAAAATGAGAAAGTATATTCACTTCTATTTTAATCTGATAAGTACTTGAAATGCATTGCTACATTTCAGAATAAGGATGTGTTACCTTTAGGAACATGAAAGCATTTACCCAATGAATGCATTGCTCTCTGTAAGACAACTTTTAAAGTGAACTAGTCTCATGGCATGTAAGTACTCCATTTGTGCTTTAACATATGATTTGTAATTATGAGTACTATAGTATGAGCATTATTGGCTATGTACTATATTGACACTGAACTGTGATATTAGTACAATTAGGAATAACACATAAAGTTACTATTTCAGTGACAAAGTTGCAAACAGGGCAGTATGGTACCTTTATTAGACTAATGGATACTGTGTGTATACAGATATTAGCTAATCTATCAGTTTCAAAGGACACTTAAAAGAAATACATTTCCTGTACAAATAAAGGAGAAAAAGCATAACAGCTGTAAGCTTTACAATAACAATTGAACTGCTTTTTCTCAAGCCTTATATTAATCATAGTTTGCTTTCAGAAAACTACCAAAATGCTAGTTATCTGCAAACAAAGTCCATTTTTCATAATTTAAAAGAAAAAAAAATGTGCTGTGAACTGTTTCTACAGTGTTTAGCTACTGCAGTTCATGCTAGCCTAGCAGCAGTTGTTTAGTGTGATTAAGTTGCAGAATTCAGTAACTGGGACATGCAAAACTACTGGGTCTGTTAATACAAAATATAATATAATAACAATTGAACAGAATCCTTGAGTAGATGCTGTGTCAAGAGACAGTGTACTTTTCAACAATGGTTTATTACTGGAATCAACAGCAGTAAATTATGAATTTGGTCACCAACAGACTCTGTGTGCATGTATCTCTGAAGGGCAGATGACCCAAATTAATGCAAATCAAATTAGGTTTCCTCTCAGAGACTTTAATACCATAAATGAGTAAGAGCATTCATCACAAATAACCAGGGATTGTATACCAAAGTGCTTGAAGAAAATCAATATACTTTCAGCTGCTTTAGGCCTATAAATGTAAATGAGAAGAGATATAAAGCTGATATGTGCTAAAGAAAGGTTATTGAGAGAGCAACACATAACACTAAGAAATCAATTGAATAAACTTGAAAAATGATTCAGATAGAGTAGATATGAACATAGAAAATCAATCATATAATTTAAAGAATAAACAGCCTGAACCTCACAAATCTCCCTTATGGTTTTCGAGTGTAGGATTTTTAATTTAGCATTGATATAATGCCAAGCTATGAGAATCTGCAGATGGTGGAGATGAGGAAGAAAATCAATTCATTCGTGTTCTATGGTCTTAAGGGGTATTTGATATTTACAGCAGGGCAGCATGAATCCTTGTATAAATTTACATTTTAAGAGATAAAGGGCCTCTGTATTTTGTCTTGTTACTGTTAATAGAAACTGTCGACTTTTATTCTGTCCAGTTTCTGAGGAAACGTAGCTGTCTTTGTGTTGATGTGTGTCTCAGGCAATTTTCTCGGCTTTATTTTCTTGATACACAAAGTCCTGCATTGTGCCTTTTTTCAGGGCAAAGCAATTGAGGTGGCATAATTGCATCAGTACTGCTGAAATATAGACCGCAATTTGTGGAAAAAAACAATTGCAGACACGTTCATTTAAGTGTACTGTGGTGGTTTAGAGGTTAAAGACATGTGACAGGACACAAGTAAACGTACATGTAAATGCAAGAGACTTTTATTGTGCTTATAATCAGTCATTTAGATTTCCTGCCAGAATCTGGAATTGGGTTTAAGATAAAAATGAGAAAACACACTAGAAGAATTTCACTTGTTTCAGCTATGCAAATAAAAACAAAATATTGCTAAATGTTGTTAGCATTGAGAAGTGTAGGCCAAATAGTGCTGAGTGTTTGCATTATTTGAATGATTTGCAGTCACTTATTTGGGTAATGGAAATGGATATAACTATGTTAGAAGTGCTACTCTCTCAGGTGTTACTCAGTATTTCAATGTGGCTCATCAGACAAAAGTAAGGCACCTGCTCAAGGAAGCCAGATGGACTAGAGAAGCATCTCCTTGATAAGGAAACTATGAAATGTTGAAGTCATTTGTACAGCATGCTATTAGACCTTGACTTTGTACAGCATGCTATTAGACCTTGACTTTGTACAGCATGCCATTAGACCTTGTGTTTAAGTTTCATGCACTCTACGTTCCAGCTGTCATATGAACAAAATATGAAAAATGATGTAAAATGTAGTTTTCTTACACTGCTACTTTTTAAGCTTACATAGTGAAGGTTAACAAGCTATTTAACTGCTTTTTTTGATGGATATGATATTTTTAATGTTTATTTCCATACATTTGTTTTTCCTGTGCTGTCATGTAATCACATCAAAAATTTGTCCTTAATACCTTTACATTATTTTGTTTCTGTAAATTCATTGGGCTTCTGCACATCATATGCTGCATGGTCATTCACACCTGAGTTCAGCCTGTGTTAAGACTCATTAAATGGTCCCAGCAGCATATCCTAGAAGTTAGAATGATGCCTGTAAGTAAGCTCTGTGAAGTCTGTATAACTGAGTTTCAGTAGAGAAAACTACTTTCATAGTGCTAAGATTCTGATCTGGTCAGTCAATCCCACTGTCCCTCCAGCGAATAGGTTTGTTTGAGTACTAGATTTAAATAAAAGGCACCTCCCTTTTACAGTGAGATCTATTAAGACTCTGCAGTATGCAGTGAGATGTTGAGCTATTTATTACTCTGATTCTTCTTAGGATAGATGGCATGGCTTAATCTTTTAATGCATTTTGCAATAAAACTGTGACATAAAAATAAATAAACCTGCTAGCACATCTGTACAATTTTAAATCAGTTAGCTTAATCAGCAGGCATGACCCAAATGAAGTCGATTATTACCTTTAAATTAGAAACATTTAGACAGTGGACTTTTCTTTACTGATGACAGACTTTCAGAAATATAGGATCAGTTAACAAAGCCGATCCTATTCAGACTACTTTAGCCTGTTCCTGGTGATATGTATTATGCTCTGCTACGGTGACAAAAGGAAAAGAAAGCCAAAAAGATTGTGATGTTTTGCAGTTCACTGTGATTGGCTACTTCTGTATAATTTAGTGACACAGTCATAAGACTTTATACTGAACTGGAAAAGTATAACCAAGTGTAATGAACATGTCAAATGGCAAGACCTTGGTGATCTTTCTCAGAAGTCAGGTCACAGCATTTTACAAAATGCACACAAAGAAAATATCGTCCTCTTAAAAATCCAGGCTCAGTTCACTGTGACCAATTATGATTAGGGTGACAGAGTCAAAAGGCATTTGTGAACTTCCACTGACTTATGATATGCTTGCTTAGGTTTTCTTTTCAGATACTGTATTATGTCCTACGAACCTATATCTTTTATAGTTTTATATCTCCAGTTCATACTAAAGGTCCTTCTTAATTCTCTAAATGTAAAAAAGGAAAAGCTAAACGGGCCAGTGAGATTTACAATACTTAAATATCTCGCTAAAATTCAACTACAGACATTTAACCTTGTTTGTATTCAGAGTTAACCACATATCTGCCAACTGTCACAACTAAGAGAAATACTGTCAAAAGATGTTTGAGCCTTGCCACCTACCTTTTTAAAAGCTTCACTATTTATTCACATGTTAAAAGCAATACCTTTAACAATATATTTGAGTGTACCCAGTCATAATTTCATAATATCTAAAGATAATGATGTTCATTTACATATTGAATGTACAATAAATTTTCACACTTGCTTCTTCAAGCCTATTTTTACATATTCTGCATCTGTGACATATCAGACAATGATGGATATCTTACTTCTTATCAGTGCACAAAGTGGCATCTTGCATTAAACCAAGTCCTTTTTTTAACATGCAACATATAGAAATAAAGGCTATATGAAGCATTGAATTGAAGGCAACAAACTTCCATCATAAAATTATAAGTTCCTCTAATACAAACAGTGAGAAATGCTAAAACTACATTCAACATTCACCAGCAGCAAAATATATTGCTTCTATTAGCACTTGCTGATTTATAAGGAATATTTATAAGTAAGCCATGGAAGCTAAGCATTATTTATGTATGATACATTTTTTTCTAGTTAATCCAATCTCCTGTTTTATTCATTTTATCAATAACATATATTGTTTTTTTATTAAATGGCTATTGATCAGTTTTCCATTTCTTAGTAATCACCTTTTATCAACAGTGACAGAAACCAAATGGAATTTTCTTCTTCATCTATTGTATAGCAACATCACACCCTAACCACAATAACATCCTACTTATTTTTATATTTTCAGAAAACCTCATTTGAGTTAAAGACATAATGAATCAATCTAGTGTATTGTCAGACAAAAATATTATCCCCTACACCCAAAATACTCTGATCATATCTGCAGCAAACTAGACCACTTTTGTTTTTTTTTTCAAAAACATTTTTATTTTGTTTTCATTATAAACATATGCAAATGTACATATAACAAATACCATAAAATAACAAACTGCTTACAATATTTACATTCATCCATGATAAACAATCATATTATCCATGAGAAGTTTACCAGTATGGGGGTGTGTGACCAAGATGTCCACAGTGTAGCAGCATTTTTTTATCAGCTCTATCTTTCAGACCTTTTTTTGACAGGAATTTAATAACATATTTATCCTATTTTTGGATTTTTTGTCATAAACTAATTTTTTAGACTATATATTAGGATAATATATATATATTTTTATAATTATTACATTTTCCTGTCAAATAATACTAGGGAAACTTCAGCATCAGAACAACATGAGCGACAATAAAACCTCATCAAGAATCATCTTTTAAAAAAGAACTTCACTCATTAATAACTAACCTACAAGAACTTTCATCAAAACTACATAAAATGGATAGGAAAATAGACAACTTTAAAGAGAAACATACTCAACAAATAGATCTTATTCATGATGACCTTACCCAGCAGAAAAAGCAGATATCCGGAACAGAAACAGCTTTAAATGACATAGCAAAACCCAAGAAAATGTGCATAACATCGAATTTTTATTAAAACAGAACACCCTTCTTCAATCAAAAGTGGATGATCTTGAAAACAGATCACGAAGAAACAACATAAGAATATTTGGCTTACCTGACAACATAGAAGGAACTGATATGATGAAATTCCTCTCTTACTGGATTCCTGAAGTTTTGGATCTTCTAGAGGATTTTTCATATGGTATCAAAAAAGGACATAGATCATTGGTAACAGCTAAAAATAACAAAACTAGTATTACTAAGTCTGTCATTGTGAAATTTCTCTCTACCTATGACAAGGAAATGGCAATAAAGACAGCTTGGGCAAAATCTCTGATCAAAATAAAATATAAAGTCATTAGATTTGATAATGACTATTCTCCAGCTGTGATCTCACAAAGAAAGATCTTTTTGCCTTTACTCAAAGAACTTAAGAAAAATCAAATAAAAGCACATTTGCTATTCCCTGCAAGACTAAAAATCTTTCATCAAAGAGGAAATAAAATATTTGAAGATGTAGACTCCGCTGCATCATACATTAAAAACAACAAAACTATAGAAAAAAATAGAAGACATGGAATGGGCAAATACTAGCCTTAAGAGAATAGCAGACAACAACACATGGAAAACCTTTGATCCTAAAAAGAAACTTAAAAAATGACTTATATTCAAGTATTCATAAGTAACAGCTATTGAATAAAAGGTGACTTTAAAAAAAAAAAAAAAAAAAAAAAATGACTCTACATTACTATCAGTTATTTGACCCTATAAGTCATGGAAAGGAAACTGGATATCCAAGTGAGCCTTTTAACTTAGTTGCTATATTGTTAGTTGTGTTACTTTTCTGCTAATATAATTTGCTTAATGGTAGTTGTAGTGTTGTACAGTAAAATATCCCTAAGGCTCGGGTGGAATACTTTGATGGTGTGCTTCTAGTTTATTTCCTGCTATGAATGAGATCTTTTTATGACTTGTTGTGATGTGTGTGCATCCTGCAGTTGTCTGCTTGATAAATTGATTGATTATAACACTGGTTTGTTTTGCTTGGATCTCTGTTTGGCTATGGAAGGCTCACCTAAACTAATAGATACTTTGTTGTATTTCTTTTGCATATGTGAAGTTTTGGGCTGTGGTTGTCTGGAGGTTGTGGGACTTCCAAGGGCACATTTCTGAGTTCTCATTCTGTGGTTTGGTCTGGTGATCTGCGGATGTTGTGTGGGGACGTACGATCTCACTCTTTGTGTCTTTTTTTATTATGATGATTATTATTATTATTATTATTATTATTATTACAATTATTATTATCTGTTAATAATAATAATTAAAAAAAAAAAAGACACAAAGAGTGAGATCAATCAGCAGTATGGTTTCATCCCAGGGAAGAGCACTACAGATGCGATGTTTGCTCTGAGAGTGTTGATGGAGAAGTACAGAGAAGGTCAGAAAGAGTTGCATTGTGTCTTTGTGGATTTAGAGAAAGCATATGACAGGGTGCCTAGAGAGGAGTTGTGGTATTGTATGAGGAAGTCGGGAGTGTCAGAGAAGTATGTAAGAGTGGTACAGGATATGTACGAGGGTAGTGTAACAGCAGTGAGGTCTGCGGTGGGAGTGACAGATGCGTTTAAGGTGGAGGTGGGATTACATCAAGGATCAGCTCTGAGCCCTTTCTTATTTGCAGTGGTAATGGGCAGGTTGACAAACGAGATCAGTCAGGAATCTCCGTGGACTATGATGTTTGCAGATGACATTGTGATCTGTAGTGAGAGTAGGGAACAGGTGGAGGAGACCCTGGAGAGGTGGAGATATGCTCTAGAGAAAAGAGGAATGAAGGTCAGCAGAACTAAGACAGAATAGATGTGTGTGAATGAGAGGGAGGACAGACGAATGGTGAGGATGGAGGGAGTAGAGGTGGCGAAGGTGAATGATTTTAAGTACTTGGGATCAACAGTTCACAGTAATGGTGAGTGTGGAAGAGAGGTGAAGAAGAGAGTACAGGCAGGATGGAGTGGGTGGAGAAGAGTGTCAGGAGTGATTTGTGACAGACGAGTACCAGTAAGAGTGAAAGGGAAGGTCTACAAGAGGGTAGTGAGACCAGCTATGTTATACGGGTTGGAGACAGTGGCATTGACAAAAAGGCAGGAGTCAGAGCTTGACGTGGCAGAGTTGAAGATGTTAAGATTTGCACTGGGTGTGACAAGGATGGACAGGATTAGGAATAAGTATATTAGAGGGTCAGCCCAGGTTGGAAGGTTTGGAGACAAAGCCAGAGAGGCAAGATTACATTGGTTTGGACATGTGCTGAGGAGGAATGCAGAGTATATTGGGAAAAAGATGCTAAGGATGAAGCTGCCAGGTAACAGGAAAAGAGGAAGGACTAAGATAAGGTTTATGGATGTGGTGAGAGTGGACATGCAGGTGGTTGGTGTGACAGAGCAAGATGTAGAGGACAGGAAGAAATGGAAACAGTTGATCTGCTGTGGTGACCCCTAATGGCAACAGCCAAAAGAAGAAGAAGATTATTGAGTACAATGCCCCATTTGGTATGTACCTCACCCGGCACTTGAACAGCTGGAGAGACCACAAAAGTACCTCACCAAAAGGATCAAGGGTCTCCAACATATGTCTTATTCCGCCAGACTAAAGAAACTTCAGCTCTGTTCAGTAGCATACCGCCTGCTCAGAGGTGATCTCTGCCTGACGTACAAGGCCATGTCCAATCAGGATCTGATGGACATGCTCCACCTCAAAAAATCCAAATCCATCAGGACCACGAGAGCTAAAGACTTAAACCTCAGCACAAATATGAATAGGACATGCTGGAGGGATAGATTCATAACCCAGAGGCTTCCCATGCTTTGGAACAGGATCCCAGTTCGTATTAGGCAGAGCCCCTCACTGACTCTCTTCAAGAGAAATCTTGATGAGTGGATGGGAGATCATAAGTTTACCCCAGGGGTCACATCTGTGTCACTGCTAGACAGGGGCACAGTAAACTAATTCTATTATATAAGGGGACCTTCATTGTGTCAGTACTAGACAGAGGCACAGTATTCTAGATTTATTCTGTACATTTTTGTACCATTTCATGGGGTGGCAAAAGCCACATCACTATGGCTAGGCTTACAAATGCCCCAGGGCAGATAGCCTAGTACTATACTATGAAACTATGAAACTATTACCTGTTACTTTCAAGGCTTTTTGTTGTTGTGTGTGGCTATTGGGGCTTGGGAAGAAGGCAATTACATGGTGGCGAGGTTTGGTGTTCCTGCTTCTAACAGGTTGTGGATTTCTGCAGTTTTGTTGTGCTAGGAAGATTGGTCTGCTTCTGTGTGCGAGATCGCTAGACTGCAGAAAGTGCAGAAGTGTTGGTGATGTGGTACTTTGCTGAATGGAGGAGTTCATTAATTTAGAAATGTTTGTTTGGTTGCTTTGCTGTTAGGATTGTAGAGCTGGTTAGTTTATGTCTGATTGTGTTTTGTTGGGGTGGTTTTGGTGTTTGCGAGGTTTGTGACGGTTAACTGAAGCATCGCATTTGAATTCATGAATAACTGGCTAAATCTTGAGCCAAACAAGTGCACAAAACACTAAGAAAATGTACCGTTAATTTCCCGCTATAATCTGTTCACTTCATCTTTGAAAAACAGCTTGAGGAATGCATCCAATGACTCCAATATACGTGAAGCACTCAGGACTCACCTACTGATGTACTAAATGCCATTTGACCCTGGTCTACAACAAAATACGCTGCCTTAGAATCTTGAAATGAAGCAATGTAATCTGCATGGCCTTTTTCAAGAAATACTCCTGAGAAATAAATGTTCCATAAAAAAAAAAATGTGTTTCATAAAGAATGTGTTGTACTCTTAGCCTAGCTGGCAAGCTGCATTTAGTTTTAATTCATAACCTAGGATGCAGATAGAGACACTGCACTTACTGTTTATTTGCTGACACAGTCTTCTCAGCTGCTAAGGTGTGGAGCTTCTACTTTGAACTGAGTGGAACACATTAGCTTTACAACAATGACAAAATTTAGGCTGAGGTGTTCCTTTAATTATTATTCTTGAAAAACTTCTGTTTTAAATACTTGTTAAAATGTTTAGTTTGTTTCTTTTATTCTCAGTATATAAAAGTACAGTTTGTAAAACTACCAGAATATAGTATATTTTTGCTAACCCACTGAACATTTTTCAAGAAATGAAAATTGAAAATAAATAAATAAAAACATAAACAAATAAATAAATAAATAAATAAGCAAATAAATAATGGAGATCATGCAATGCCACTTTCAGCCACAAGTTGGCAGCAAAAGCCCACAGCTTTTATTATGTAGCTATTGCTGTCTCAGGCAAACCTATTCCAGTTTTTCAAGAATGTGTGAACTCAAATGACACTACCAGTATATTAATACTTGTCTTTAATCTCATTCTTCTGTTTCATTTCTTATTTTTACTGTAGGAGTTGGCCTTCTTTAATGTTTTGAATAAGGTGCATTATGTATTGTCTTTGATTCCCACCAGCCCTTTCTCTCCATTTTATCACCAATTTCACTCTCCAGGCACCCTGCTGTATCATCTATTTTACCTTTGACATTTCCTAATCCATGTTATCTCTCTCTCTTTTTCTGTCTTTACAGTTTATAAACCCATCTACCTTGCAGATTCATATTGCAATTATTTAATCTATAAAAAATTCCTTAACATGCTGTCTTACTATTTGTCTGCTACTGTTGCCTTCAGTATATTCATTACAGATACTTTACATCTTTCTCATCCTTGTCAAGAAAACTCCAGCCCACTCAGGCCCATTTCTGGCACATAAGAATACACAATCTACTGAATGATACCAGCAATAAACTCAGTCATACTATGAAGAAGCTATTTTGATTGCAACCCATACTCATTTAGAAGTCACCAACCCCAGGGTTGCCTCAACTCAACCCTTAATTACAGAACTCAATCCCCTTTCATATCAGAAATACAATTGCTTACCTTAATGTATGCAGTCTTAACAACAAATGGACCAGTCTTGAAGCATGCTTGGTAACAGAAAATCCCCATATTCTTGCTATATTCAAAACCTGGTTGAAAGATGATCGCTATCCCTCTATTTTTATACAGAATGACTACTAGGTACACTTTCTGATAATATGTATTATAAATGTGATTTTGTTGATTTGTAGGACTTCTCAAATATAAATTGAAATAAGTTAGTGAATATTAAAAGTAAGCAAGAGAAATGGAAATTATAATGCTCTTACAGACTTACCATGATAATAAGAGGGAACATAAGAGAAGTTATAAAGGTTATTGAAATATATATTGTGAAGGGGGACACACAGGGAACAAGGATTGGCAGCCGAGCACATTAACATAAGGTATAATGTTTGGTTGGTGCTGATCACCGCATTATATATATCATTCTCTCTTAATTATATAGGGTTATTCAGGGGTGATAAGAAGTTCAGAATACTAAATGTTATGTTTGGCATGCCCACATTGCATTTGCTTTGATGCATTTGAATGTGGATATTGACTTGGCAATTGTTTCAAGAGTGAATTATGCATCATGGTAGTTAACTACCATCACATCTTGTAGCCACTGGTACCTTTTCCTCAATACTCCTTTAATGCAAGCAAATACATATTGGAATAAGCACACTTAAGCACACAAGCAAATCGCACCCACATGCTCATGCATACACACACACACACACACACACATACACACACACACACACACACAGACACACGCACACACACACAAGCATTTTCTTGTTTGCACACAAACATGCACATGCATTCGCACACAGATTACAGTTTCTGTTCCTGTCACAAAGTTATTTGCCTTTTTTTTTGTTTTGTTTATTTGAATTTCCAACACATGATTCCTATATTAGCTGAACTATTTGTAAGACACAGAGGGCATTAGGATGAGAATTTCACATAAATCCTCATTATTATACAATATATATATATATATTATTTGAAGAAAGGTTTCAATCATATGGGCTTTACAAAATCTAGGTTCATAACTACTTATTCTCATAGAGTAAACTTACTAATTCTATCAGGGTAAGAATGGAATGGAAAAGAGCTGAACAGAATTTTTTACACTACTTCATGAATAGGCATCTCTTTTATGTAAAATAGATTATGATATATAGGAAATTGACAAAAAGCAATGCATTTGAAGGACATTAGATACTACTGTGATAGTAGTACTCTTTTTAGGCACACTATATAGCTCTATATACTCTCATGATAATGACTACATTATTAGTTTAGTAAAAATGTTTGTTAAGCCTTTAGCCAATAGTTAATATTAAGCTTAGATGCTCTTTAAGTAATATACAATGGGATAGAGAGTCTATTTTCTTAGTCAATTTGACGTTAGCTATCCACAGATGGGAAAATCTCACCTAAATGCATTTTTTCTAACTGGTAAATTGTATAAAATTACTACAGCTATTGTTATATATTATTTGCTACTTTTAAATAATAAACCCTATTGCTCTGTTTAAATTGTATTGTTGATATAAATGTTAAAGTAAACTAACATTCCTTCACTAACTTTGGAATTGAAGAAAGAATTTTATAATGAATAAGTGCAGAAATGTTTAATTAAAGACTTACATCAAATCTCTTACAGCATCTGATAATTGTAATAAATGAAGATACTTCAACTGGAATTACTCAGAAATTTTTGGACTACGAACTCAAAATTCATAGCTTGATAAGCTATAAAATTAATTTATTTATAAAAATTATCCAAACTCATCTCTTTACATTCAAATATAGTAAATTGTTATGGTTAATTATTATTTGCATTATCTAGAATATATATGATAGTTTTACATTTTATTAAAAAAAATGTTTCTACACACTTTCTTGGTTAAATATAATTTAGAAAGAATAGAAATGTGGTGTAATGTCATATACTTCATTAATTTTGAATAATAACGACAAATGCAATAAAAATAGTAAATGATAGTTAAAGATATAAAAATGTTTAATCTAAAAGATTGGTTATCGATGTTTCATTGTTTAAAATGTGTTTACTATGTGGTCAGTAATTAATTCAATTTTCTAGAAAATCTTCTTTTAATTGATAACTAGAGTTTTTGTTTTCTCTTTAAAATATAATAGAGATACTAATAATTGTTTTATCTTTACAAATATAAAATTGAGACAGTAAGATGAAATATTCTGAGTTTGAAGAATAATTTCATTTACTAAGACAGAAGCTGGTTAAATGTTGCTAATAGTTTGCAAATTAATTTAGATGATAATATGTCAGCTAAATTGGGAGTTTTAAACTCCAGAACGGACTGGGTTGTAAATATTGTTTTAAGTTAGGTTTTAACAAAAGTTTTTTTAATTGTTTTATTAATGTTCACCTTTAATATGAATAGAAAACGTTGTCAAAATTATCGGAATAGTAATTTTGTTCCAACCAACTGGAAAATTTCATATAGTATTCCTAATAGTTATTATAATTTTATAACTTCATGGCTAATATATTTTACATTTAACACATTTTAAGATGTCAGTAATAAAATGTATATAAAACAACATTAATGTATTGAATAATCTAAGTAAGAGAGGAAGTTTATTTAAATACCTTAAGCTACATAAATTGCAACTAATATTTCTACAAGAAACCCACTTATTATCTGTAGATATATCTAAACTTAATAATAAATCCCATTCTGTTTTGGTTAGTTCAGAACACTCTCAAAAGAAAAGATGAATGGCTATTATTTGGAATAACTCAATTCCCTTGCTTAAAATAATTGACACTTAAAAGGATAACAAAGGAAGGTTTTGTGCTATAATTACAGAATTAAATTACAAATGTATACATTAGTCAATATTTACTGGATTCCAGGTATAGGAACTAATACAGTTAGATAACATTTGGACCAAATTGTTCATTTTACAAAAGGAAGCATACTACTAACAGGAGACTTTAACTGTATTCTTGATAATAATGACTCTACTAATAAAGGTAAAAGGAAAATTTCAGCACATGCAAAAAAGTTAAAGGATTTCATTGACCTATTTTTACTAAAAGACATTAATAATTTTGCTAAACCAAATTTGTTATTTTACACCTTTTTTTACATAGGCATAACTCACACTATAGAATAAATAGACTTTTGGTTTCTAGAGATTTAACAGACTCCCTAATTAAAACAAAAGTAATATCCTGTCCTCTTTATGACCATAACTCTATAACTTTTGATTTTCTTATTAATATCTATAGTATTCAAATCAAGAGAATACCTGCTTACATTACAAAGTTAGAAGAATTTAAAGATTTTATATCATTAGAAATTCAAAACGTTATTAACCTTAATAACACCAATAACATATCATAAATATATATTTGGGATGCTTTAAAAGCATATTTATATGGGAAAGATACAAGTTGATATCAAAATAAAAGGAAACTATGTGACAAAGAAATTACTGATATACAACTTAAATTAGATAATTTAAAGCTTAATAAAAACAGCAAAATATATAACTGACAGCAAAAAGAAATCAATTCTTTAAATAGTAAATATTTAGAAATTTTAAACCACAAAACAAAAATAATATTAGAAAAGTTTAAATTAATAAACTTCACAACAAATCCTAAATCACTGAGGTCGTTAGCAAACAAAACTAAAAAACTAAACAAAATTAATCATATCAATGAAATATATTCACCTCAAAAACAAAAGACGGTCTCAAACTTGCATAATATTTTATCTGAATTTAGGGAGTTTTTTAATAATAGTAATCAAAACTCTAACACTATTGGTCCAAAGGAAGATATTAAAGCCTTTATTAATAAATATACTGACAAATATACTGACAAAAGATTGTCTATTGAACTAAAAAATACTATTGATAAACCTATATCTTTTAAAGACATTCAGACGCAAATTAAAAAATTAAAATCTAATAAGGTTCCAGGTAATGATGGTATTATACCAGAAATATATAAAATATTACCTAACAAAGCTTTATATTTGCTACATGAAGTTTTCAATATCTCAAAAAAATTTAACAAAATCCCACCGTCTTGGAAATACACTTTTATATCTCCCATACTTTAACATAATAAAGATCCCACAAATGTTCTTCATATACACCCATTTCTTTACTCAATATAGATTACAAAATGTTCATGTCCATATTCGCAGATAGATTATAATATAGTTTACCAAATTTGATAAATGAAGACCAAACAGGATTTATAGTAAATAGGAATTCCTATGATAACATTAAAAGAACATTAATTTTAATTGGATCGGTCAAACACTTAAATAAAAATCTAACCTTAATTAGCTTAGACATTAACAGTGCATTTGATACAATTAATTGGAACTACTCAGTCATCCTTTTAGAAGAATTAAACTTCTCCCATAATTTTATAAATCTCATTTCTCAGCTTTATAATGGTAGTCTAGCCTACATTAAAATTGGTACTAGAATTTCTCAAAGCATACCGATAATTAAGGGTACTAAACAAGGATGTCCCCTATCCCCTTATTATTCATTTTAATTATGGAACCATGGGCAACTTTAATCAGATGGGATAATGATATAGTAGGTTACAACTTAAATTCTAAGTAATCTTCTAAAATACAAATGTTTTGCCAGTGAAATTCTTCTAACACTTGCTGATGAAAAATCCTCCATTCAAGCTCTTTTTAAAAATATGAATTTCTTTCAATCAAAATTTGGTCTAACCTTTAACAATAATAAGACACACATTCTTTTATTTGGACCAAAGCAATTCAATCTTCAAGATAAATATAAAAACTATTTAACACACTCTGATCCATTTCTTTATCTAGGTGTTGTAATAGCCAAAATATCTTAAAGACATCACACAAATTAATTATAATAAAATCTTAACAACGATAGAAGATTTAATTAAATGATGGAATAAAATCCCATTTTCCATGGATGAGAGACTTACTATTATTAAAATGATTTTACTTCCCAAAATACTTTATATTATTCAATCTATTTTTTTACAACCCTCTAACTTGATAATTAAAAAAATAAACATAATGTTTCATAAATTTTTATGGTACCAAAAAAAAAAACAGAATTGCATTAGCACATCATATGAAAAATTGGGACAATGGGGGTATAGCTATGCCAAATTTAAAATTGTATTCAATCTCTTCCATGATTAAAATTATATCTCTTTTAATAGATGTTAAATATCAAGCTAAATGGGAAAAAAAAATTAACAGAAATGTTAATGATGGACACGTTAAATAATATTAATTCACAAAAAATATCATTTATAAATAACCCCACTATTTGGATTCTGAAAGATCAGTTCTCTATTTTCTCTACTCAAAACTTTAAAAGTAATTATTTAACACTCTTATTAAAATCTTTTAAAAATGTTATACTTAAACATAATATATATAAAGACTCGTCATTTCTGCTTTTGCCCATAGCCTACACAAAATGAATTATTTTTACTTCTATCTCTATAAAAATGTCTGCCTTTCAACAGAAAAATGTAACTTTTTGGTACCAGATAATCTCTAACAATGAAGTAAAATCAATTAATACTCTCAATACTGAATTTGATTTGTATTCCTTTTTTGGCTAGACTTGCAAGAAGGAAGGAAGTTAATTCTAAGTAACATTGAATTAATGTCAACAACAAAGAAAGTAATACCTTATTTAATACAATATATAATTTTATCAATTCAGAGTATTTCTCCAAATGCACAAAAACACATTATCATATATATATATATATATATATATATATATATATATATATATATATAAGGCTATAAAGTCTGACTTAGATGTCTTCCCTGATAGTTACTGGAATTCTTTCTATTCTATTAATGGCCAACTTCCTACAGATAAAGATATAATTAATAAATTAAAATCATCAAGTTTAACTACTTCTTCACTCAAATGGAAAATATTTACATGGAAATATTTGAATAGATCTTTTATAACTCCTTTAATATTGAGCAAAATTGGAAAAAAGGATGTAAATTGCTGGAGATGTAATAAGCAATTGAATGCAAATTGGTCTCATATGTTTTTTGATTGTATCGAATTAAAACAATTTTGGAAAGATATAAATGATTTTATGCAGGCAATATTTACAGATAACTTTACTTTATCTAAATCTCTGATATTATTTTATACTCCAATACCAGCATGTATAAAAGCATCCGATTATCCAATTACCCCTTGATTTGGTTCATATTGCCTATAGCCAGAAAAATATTTACAAGGAATTGGAAATCGCAATCTTTTCTATCACTACAAGAATTTAAAAATCTACTTAATGAAATGTGTTTGGAAAAACTGACAATCAAATATAAATATTCTAGGAATACTTCTACTTATAGTAGTTGGAACAAAGTTTATGAATTGTTACAAAAATAATTTAATTTCACAACAAATTTTATATATATAGATGTTATTTAAGCTGATATTTAAGAGTTATGGTGAACAATTCTGTATATAGTTAAACTTTGTTTAATTTTGTTATTGATCATTTCTCATATAATCTAAAATGGGTCATTACTTATTTGTTGATTGTATCTTCATCAGCACTTCTAATAAAAATGTTGTCAAAAAAAAAGAAGTTACCAGTATTTGTATAAAAGGTTTCCCAATTTTTGCCATGTTAGTTTTTTATGAGTAACGTTATGAGTTCTATTACAAATGGTTTGCAGTTCTTTTTTACAAACAACTTTTGCTAAAGTAATAAAATCTTTAAACATCAAATCTTGTTTACTTTTCCAGTTCAAAGTAATAACTTTTCTGGCAATAGCAAGAATTGACCAGAGTAACCGAATCTGAGATTTAGGTATTACATTAGGTATAAGAACATTGAATAGGATTAGTGAGTTAGAATTATGACAGTTATCAAACCATAAAGCATTTACAAAATATCTGAAGTCTTCCCAGTATTGAACAACATTTCTACATTCAATGAACATGTGAAACCAATTGGCCTCTAGTAATTCATCACATTTCCAACATTTACTTTCACTGTTTTTGAGTATAAGATTTATTTTATGTGTAGTACAGAAAATCCTATTTATAAATGTCCATGTATACAATCTCTAATATAATGAAGGAGGAAGCTACTACATGATAGAGCAAAATCCCTAATAGGGAAGGCATCTCTGATCAGTACTGGCAAAAAATTATGATCCCTCATAAAATCGTCCAAGGCCAGCTTCGAGAGAAAAATTGCACAGGACACCAAAGACAATCATAAGGCTTTTTTCAGTACCTCGACCTACCTACATGGGGGACCTACCTCGTTACTCTTAGAGTTACGTGAACTCGAGTGGCAATTGAGAACTGATGCTTTTTGTCACCCGGGTCTTAACGAGAACTGCAATATATCTGCAGTCTTGAAAATGAGGAGTTACTTGAGTTAAAGTTTTTTTGGATATAAATCTAGAGTGCACTTATTTCTAACTAAAACTAACTGGACGATTTTAGTTTTTAAAATGAATTTTGTAATTCAATACACCTGACTCTGTAAATTAATTTGTTTTAATTAGGTTTATGATTTATAACACACTTTATTATACTTTTTAATGATATATTTTTATATCAAAAAAGTAAATAATAATTAATGATTATCAAGGAAGTAGATTTTTATCTGCACTGTGTTTCTGTCATGTAGTTTATTAGTTAGAGTGATTACTTTAATATTTATATTTTTATATCTTTAGTATCTATTAATTTTGAAGTTGCTTCGTGACTCGTTTAGTATAAAACTGACAATTTTATGTCATATACTTTTAATGAAAGTGTACTTCATGTGTTTTAAATTAATGTGATGTCATTTCCTTTTAGAGTCTTTTATAAAAAGAGTGTGCAAACAGTTTGTATTAGATATTCTCTGAGGAAGCTACGTTGTTGCGTGGCGAAAACGCTTGTAAAGTGAAAATAAATTTGCGTTTAGATAACGTTTTGGTTTACTGCTGGTACAAGGAGTTCGTAGTCTGTTTTTCATTGATTTTTTCAGTTATGTTAGAAACCTGGGATGCAACTCCCAGACTTGTTATGAGTTGATTCTAAACGACAAAAAATAAACTGAACCCACAGACATCGCCAATATCCTGGCAGACAGGTTCAGTGCAAACTTCTCCACCCCTCCCCCCCAAAAGAGCAAGTATCTATCCCAGCAGAGGGCTGCCTCCCAAACATCTCAGATGCTCAGGTGAAGGCTGCCCTCTCAAAGCAAAAAACACTGCTTCCATGGGACCAGATGGCGTCCCAGGTTGCGTCCTACATGAACTACAAGAGGAACTAATCCCTCAAATAAAACAGCTATACAATCTCAGCCTCACTACAGGATATGTACCCACAGAATGGCGTACAGCAACAGTAGTCCCACTCCACAAAGGTGGAGCCTCTATAGACCCTGGAAACTATCACCCCATAAGCCTG
Source organism: Protopterus annectens (assembly GCF_019279795.1). Lineage (NCBI taxonomy): Eukaryota > Metazoa > Chordata > Ceratodontiformes > Protopteridae > Protopterus > Protopterus annectens. The sequence continues at coordinate 800,337,515 of NC_056732.1, read as the reverse complement.
ACTAGCTTAGTCTGCAAGGCTATGGAGAGGATCATCATGGAGCTCATAAACAAAGACATTGGGGACCTACAGACACTAGATCCTACCCAGTTCGGCTTTGTCAAGGGCAGATCCTGCCTTTTGAACCTGGTTGACTTCTTTGAAACAGTCACCAAAGCCATAGATAAAGGGAAGGTAGTCCACACAGCCTATCTGGACCTTGCAAAGGCATTTGACACAATACCCCACTCGGGCATCATAGATAAGCTATCCAGCTTAAATATAAACCCCTATGTCACAAGATGGGTCACAAACTGGCTCAAAGACAGAACCCACAGAGTGAGAGTTGCTGGAGCCATGTCAGACTCGAAACCTCTCACAAGTGGCATCCCACAGGGTTCTGTCCTGGGACCACTCTTGTTTGGTATATACTTTTCCGAGGTACAGGCAAACGTGGGAGGACTATGGCTCACCAAGTTCGCAGACAACTGCAAACTGGGTGCCATAATCAACTCTCCAGCTGACACAAACATCCTTCAAAAAGGTCTCACAGAGACAGATAACTGGTGCCAGCGCCATGGTTTAAAGGTAAATGCCAAAAATGTATAGTCATACCCTTTGGCACAAACAATGTGCCCACAAATTACCACATAGGCAGAAACCCATTAAGTACAGAGAAAGTTATTAGGGACCTGGGGACCCAAGTTGATAGCAATCTCTCCTTTGAAAAACACATTGCCAAAGTGGTTAGAAAGACCTTCTACATAGCCCACCTCATCACGAAGGGTTTCACATCTAGATCAAGAGAGGTAATCGTGCCCCTTTATTCATCCCTCATCAGGCCCATCCTAGAATACAATGCCCCTTTTAGGATGTACCTTACCCGACACCTGCAGCAATTAGAAAGACCCCAAAAGTATCTCACCAAGAGGATCAAGGGTCTCAAACAGATGCCATATGCTGCTCGGTTAAAAAAACTCCAGCTCTACTCAGTTGCATACCGCCTACTTCGATGCGATCTATGCCTGACATACAAAGCTATGTCAAATCCAGAATTAATGGACATGCTCCACCTCAGTAAATCTAAATCCCTTAGAGCCATACGCTTGAGGGACTTGAACCTCAGCACAGAAATAAATAGAACTTGCTGGAGGGACAGGTTCATAACCCAGAGGCTCCCTTCGCTCTGGAATAGAATTCCAGTTCATGTGAGGCAGAGCACCTCACTGAATTTCTTCAAGAAGAATCTCGATAAGTGGATGGGGGATTGTAGGTTTGTCCCAGGGATTACTCCAATGTCACTATTAGACAGAGGCACAGTAAACTAAACCTTAAAAAGGGCACAGTATACTCAAATCAAGGGGTGGCGTAAGCCATACAGAATCGGGCTAGGCTTATAATTGCCCCAGGGCAGACAGCCTAGTATGAACCTATCAACCTATGAACCTATGAAAAAGAGGAACCATACATAGAATTCAATAATAATTTTTTGGATTCATCAAATATTTGTTCTCCATTAATCTTTACATAGTAGTTCCAAAAATTTGAGGCAAACTATAGAGTGTCTTCTCTTAGTGTCTTATAGATAGGTGAGATACTTAATTGTTGATTATCTGTCTTTTCAAGATACCTAATTAAAAGCTGAATTAAACTTGGTATAGATTCAGTCTCTAGGTTGATCGATACTCTCATTTTGTTTACTATAAACTTATCAAAACTACATAAAAGAGAGTTTAGTGGTTTAATACTCTTATTTTCAATAAACTGATGCCAGAATATCAAGTTATTTTCCTTTAATTTTTGCATTGCATTGATATTGAAAGAATCTAGGCAATGATGGGAGTATGGTATAGGAATATAACAAATAAAAATTGTTTAATGTTGTAATTACAATCAATTATATTTTTAAAGTTATTAAATATTTGATTAATGCCATAAGAAAACTGATCAAACGTCTTATTAAATAAACAAAATTCATGTAAAAGCCAATGAACTCTACTTATTCCATATTGTTCCTTAAACTGATTTTCTATAGTTCTGACATCAGTTTCATCAAGCTTGTGTATTGTTTTCCAGCCAGATATATATGCAGGTGTGATTCATTGTATTATTACATTAATTATAACTGATTTGGAATAAAAATCTAAGCTAGGGAATAATATCTCATTACTGTTCCAAGCTGTAATGTGCCATTTATATGCAATCCTAGGTTTTAAGGGGAACCATAAAAATTGAAGTATCATGGAATCTAATTTTTAAATACGTTTTTGGGAGGGAGTAGTATAAATGACTATATATAAAACAACATTTAGGTAAAATTATTATTAAAAACAGAGATCCTATCCTCAATTGTGAAGAATATTTTATTACATCTTTTGATTAGGTCACTAATGGTGTTTATCAAATTATTGCAGTTTAGTTTAACAGACTCTTTCCATTTACTATATATACTGACACCCAAATATTCTAATACATCATTCTCCCAAATAAACAGGCTATTCTCTCTTAGGCCTGTGTTGATCCTTTTGTTAATTAATAATGTTTTGGATTTATTCTGACTAAATTTAAGCCCAGAAATTCTTTCAAACTTGCTTAAGCTATTTATAACATCATGCAAAGAACCATCAATATCACCCAACATTAACAATATATCATCAGCAAATAATTGCATCTTAGGACAATAGTCCTTATTAATTTGAAATCCTTTTATATTTTGCTTGTTTCTGATATATGTAGCAAAAGGTTCCATTGAAAGAGCAAACAATAATGGTGACAAAGGGCAACCTTGTCTAGTTCCCTTGAAGATTTCTAGTGGTGAGGCTAGACATGATCTGATTTTCACATAAGCTTGTGCCCCACTATAAATTTTCATTAATAAGTTGACAAAATCTGAGGAGAATTCAAAAGCAATCAGATTTCTTTGTAGATAAGACCAACTAATAGAATCAAAAGCCTTTTCTATGTCTAGGCTGATAGTTGTTTTTTGTATTTGCATGCTATGTCTGTTAATAATAGTAATTTAATAATGTTATCTTGCAATTTTCTATGAAGAATGAACCCTGCCTGATCATTATATATTAGATTAGGTAATATTTTATGCATCCTATCAGCTAATATTGTCATGAAAATGTTATAATCAGTGTTTAGTAATGAAACTGGCCTATATGAATCACACGATTTGGGGTCCTTACCTAGTTTTAATATGGTGGAGATAATTGAGTATTTCCACGATGGGGATGTTATACATTTTTGCTTAGGTATAGTAAAGGCACTCACCATTTTCTTTATTATTTATTCAGGGAAAAGTCATATAGTTCAGGAATTATTCCATCAAGTCCTAGAGCTTTATTATCTTTTAATTTTCTATTTGCCCTTTCACTTCTGTTAGTGTTATTTGTTTATTTAGTGTTATTTTGTTGCATTGTCACCTTAGTAGTTATATTTTGTTGAATAAAAGTATTTATTATATTATCTGTCTTCAAAAGTGGTGTGTTATTATTTATATTTTTATAGTAGTTTTTGAACACTTTTAATATGCCATTAAGTTAGATGTACTCTTAACTGAACCATCACTTTTATATTTAATCTCATTAATAAGATTTTGATTGTTTTTTTTTTTGTTTTTTTTTTTTGTTTTTTTTTTTTTTGGCTCTTACTGCTATTTTATGTGCATATTTTGGATTTATAGCATAAGATTGTAATTTCAATTTTGCCAGGTTTATGGCTGCCTTGTGAATCAGAACGTCTAGGTATTTTTGATTTAACTTATTAAGTAATTTTGTTATGTGCTACTTTCTTATTTGGTTTTGCATCCATTCTTATCTTGTCTATGTTTTTTGTAAGTCTAAAAGTTCTTTGTCCCACACTCTCCATTTTTTAAGGTACCAGAATTGTATTCTACTATATATATATATAGATATATATATATATATATATATATATATATATATATATATATCTATAGATATATATATATATATATATATATATAGATATATAGATATATATATATATATACATATATATAGATATAAACTTTAAAGGTTTCCCATAGTATAATATCCATTCCCTAAAGTCTTTTAACTTAGTTATGTAAGCAGGACTTCTCTGTAGAAATCTTAAGTCATCTGTATGCATAGTTGATGTATAGTTTATAGCATTATGGTCTGAAAGTGGACAAGTCAATATAGATACATCACTTATTTTAGAGTATATATTATTTGATACAATGATCTTATCGATGTTTGTTTATGTACCAAACCAATATGAATAGTGAGTATAGAATAAGGAATAATGTTCTCTTAGATCATGCATATCTTTAAGATTCATCTGGTTTGTAAAGTCATTTAACTTCTGCCTAATAATAGGCAGTTAAAATCACCTGTTGCTATAATTTCCCCTTTTGCATTTAAAATAATCAGGTCCAGATATTTGTCAGCATATTTAGTACTGAGTCCTGGTGTCCAGTATGTATTAATCAAAATATAATACTTCCTATTGATTTCCAAAATAACCACGCATAGCATCCCATCTTTATCTGAAATTGTATCTATAATTCTTTGCAGGGTATAAGTATTTTTCCATAGAATAGGAGTGCCCCTTCTCTTAGTCTTAAAACATGAATCAGCCAGAATGGTATAGCCATTGAATGAGTATTTTTGTAGATCTTTTTTATTAGATGGGTTTTCTGTAAAAAGATGATCTGGGCTTTATGCATTTTAATATATTTAAGCAAACCAGTTCTTTTGACATTATTGTTCAAACCATTAATATTTAATAAGTAAACTTAAAACAGCACACCACTGAATACACCAGATGAATGCTGCCTGTCGCCCAGTTTAAAAAGCACTTAGAAGTAAAATCAAGTTGGAGGTTGCAGGAGCAAAACAGGTCCAAACAATGAAGAGTATCTCAAGTCCAACTATGTAAAAAGAATGAGTATTTATTTAAAGATGAGCGCTTTCACTGTTAACACAGCTTCTTCAGATCTAAGTTAAAATAAATAAAAACTTAAAATGGTTCTTTTATATGATCACCTCTAGTGGTATAACAAGTAATTACAATGAAGAAAACATAAACTGATTCTTTTGTATGATCACCTCTAGTGGTCAAACAAGTAATTACAATGAGGATATGGCAGATATCGAATTGGATTAAATACCGCGAGGTGAATACCAGAGGAATATTCACATGGTTAATGAAGACTTGCAAAAAAGGATGCGGCAGTATTTAGCTGGTACAGTGACAGCCCCTTGGACCTCTGACTGTTTGGCGACCAGTGATGACATCGATGGTAATACAACAGATACAAAGAGGTTGTATGAATTGCTTGATGGAATGGAGAAAAGTTTTTTGAAACTGAAGCGCTTACAGGTACAGCGCCTGCATTTTCAGTTTTGTATAGACAACAGCATAATTCCACGAGGTCTGAGGGTTTTCAACATGCCTAGCCAGGGTAAGGACTATCCGGACCTACTCACAGCATGGCAGAAATTGAATATTGGTTTCAGCTATCAATATCTGCAGTTGTTGGTGGATTTTTTCAAACCGGAAGAGTCTGCACTTATTGAAGACATTAATGGTAAGCAGCAGGTACATTTTCAAGACTTTACAGCTGGTATTGTAGATCTGCTTATTGAGAATTTATTAGATAGCGTTCATGCCTTTGAACGCAATCTTTTCCAACAGAAAAAGAACAAAATAATCAGAGACTTTAAAGATTTTAGACTGGGCCACATCTTCACTTGGCCCAGATATGGACAAAATGATTTGAACAGTACAAATACTAACAGTAAAGCTGGTGTGAACGGTGCCAATACCAATAGCAATATTGGCGTGGACATTAATTCTAGAAATGGTATGAGACATAGACTAGATGATAATAATTTGTATACTCCTTTGCATAGGCAACAGTTTTGTAACACCAACGCATGTCCTATTGTGTTGAATGGCCTGAATAAGTGTATTTCTAAAGATTCTGTAGATGAGGCTCAATCTAATGGGGAGGTGATTATCACATCCCCTACTCAGAATGATTGGCTGGAACACATTGGAATATTAGATATCAGGCCGAATGACAATAGTGACAGGAAAAATACAGACTCTGACAATGCAATATGCTCTACCACTGACTCAGTGGATGTCATCCATATCATACATCCGAGTGTAAGTGAGACCAATAATTTATATCCTGCAGTCAAGATTGTAAAGGATAAACCTTGCCTACTTACTGATTCTGTGGTTAGACCTAAAGTTAGGAAGAATGTGGGGGATGTTAGTCTGGATGCCAATCCACAGGTGTCTTTTCCCCTGCCAATTCGACTGGAGAAAGGCCCGAGAAGGGCAAGGTCTATAAGTCGTGGCAGACAGAAAAGGAAACTCTCAGGGGAGTTTCAACAGAACCGCACTTTGAAAAAGATGTGGAACAGAACAGACAAAACATAGTACACAATCTATCTGATGTTGCACTCTCACAAGATGATTTCAACTTATTGAGAAAAGGGCTTAGCTTTATACCCAAAACACACAGTAAGTTAACAGATACAATTATTGACTTGAAACTTTATTGCAGGAATGTAATGCTGAAACTCCATTTTGGAGGTTCTGATACTACAGCATATTCAAAGGATGCATTAGTGTTTAAAAAATTAAGTGAGTATACACCTGTACATCATCCACTTGTTGAAGCCTATTTTAGGCTCACAGAAGATGAGATATACAACTATTACAATCGAACCAAATCAGGTAGGACTTTAAGAAAATATGATAATTTAACATACCAAGAGAGGCAGAGTCTTAAGAGACTACAACAGGACCATAGAATCATTATTAGACCTGCTGATAAAGGTGGTTGTATTGTAGTGATGAATACCCTACACAACTATGATTCTATGTCTAGTATGCTGCATGATAAATTTTATAAAGAGACTGAGCTATCAGCAGTAAAAGAAGTCATTTTATATGTACATAACATCCTATCAGACATTCATAAGAGTGGTTTGATTGATCGTGATTTACATGAATACCTTCTTGTGAAAACACCCTTGATTCCAGTTATACATGGCCTGCCGAAATTACATAAGAATGCCAGTGACCCACCCATGAGACCAATTGTCTCTGTCCATGGATGGGTCACTGAGCATATCTCTGTATACACAGAGAAACATTTGAGGCAATTACTGAACAAGAATACGTTTGAATTGAGGGACTCCAAACAGTTCTTAATAGAACTATATGATTGTTTTAACTGTAATGGCATCACTGATGAATATATGTTCGTGACCCTTGATATACAATCACTCTTTACGGTCATTCTAAACACCTTAGGACTTCCGTTCATTTCTGAATATTTTAAGGAACATAGTGAGTACGACATAGTGAAGATTGATTTATTGGTACACTTCCTGGAACTAGTATTGGAAAACAATTTTTTTGTTTTCAATGACATCATATACAAACAGGTAGATGGTGTAGCTATGGGCACTTCCTGTGCCAATAGCTACGCCAACATGTTCCTTGCACATTGGGAACAGCATATCTTGTTCTGTGAGACATTATTTAAAGAACACGTTAAGTTCTATCAACGTTTTGTCGATGATGTATTTGTGATATGGAATGGCACTTTAGAACAACTTCAATTGATGCACACTATCATGAATAATCTAATTGAGTGTCTCAAATTTACAATGCAGTTTTCATATAACAGAATTGAATTCCTGGATTTGTATATTGAAAAACTTCCAAATGGTCTTATTAATACAGGAGTGTACTGGAAACCATGTCATGTTAATACCCTGCTCATGAGATCGAGTATGCACCCTCCTTTTGTATTCAGGAATGTTATGGTAGGTCAGGCCATTAGAGCATCAAGGCTAAATCCTTTGGAGGCAGGCTTTGTATCTGAACTAGGGGACCTTAAAAGTAGACTTTTGCAGAGAAGATACAATGTTAATGAAATTGATCCTTCTCTGGAATGAGCCTTAGAACTACATAACACCGTAGCTACACCATATTTTGGACATCACAGTTCCAACACCCAGGTGAATAGGGAGCACATGTCATCTCATGTTAAGTTTTCAACATATTATTCATCAGATAATAATGAGATTAGAGATATCATCAATAAATATTGGTCCATCATGCATGTTGATCCTAAATTAAGAGTCATAGTTGGTGAAACTCCCAGTTTTTTGTACAAGAATAAGAACAATCTTAAAAAGATGCTATGCTATCCTAAGTATGGAACAGTAAACAAAGTAGCAGGACATACTAAACCGTGTGGTAGATGTAATTTCTGTCAATTTATTAATGAAGACAACAACTTTTTACATCCTGATACGCTTGTCACTTATGAAATAAATGTGGAGGCTGACTGCATGACCACTAATGTGGTATATTTGGCCACCTGTCAGATCTGCTCCCACTTTTATGTTGGGAAAACCAACCGATCATTAAGGGAGATAATGAAGGAACACATCTATCACATAAGGAAGGGTTCACCTTATAATGCCCTAGTGAAACACGTCAATCTTGCAGGAAGATCACACTGTTTTTGTTTTAGAGTACTTGAAACTATAGTTCCAGCAATAAGAGGCGGTGATATTAGGACGCATACAGAGAACAAGGAATGTGACTGGATAATTCGGCTTAGGGCAGATAAAGGATCTGGCCTCAATGATAGAGCCTCGATAAAACTGAGACTAAGAACACGTAGGAATATTAAATAGATTGTATCTGCTTTCTCCAGTGACATCTGTACTAGTATTTTATCTCTTTTTACTCCCCCCCCCTTCAATACTCACTTTCATTTATGACATTTCTCACATAGGTTCTTTATTTTTTATGTCATTCCATTTGAAATGTAGTTGACTAGGATTTTTTGTATCCTTAGGATAGGCATTGTTTGAGCATTTAATATTCATTTGATTTGTGATTTCAGGACATACATTTTGTATATTCAACTGGTTATTCATTACATGCATTCTTATTGTATTTACTTGTTTGACCACTAGAGGTGATCATACAATAAAACCAGTTTATGTTCTTTTCATAGTAATCACTTGTTTGACCACTAGAGAATTTAGCTCCCCCCCCCCCCGTTCAACACTCACTTTAATTCATGATATTTCTTATGTAGGTTATATATATTTTTCATGTCATTTCATTTGGAAATGTAGTTGACTGGGATTTTCTGTATTTTCAGGACAGGCATTGTTTGAGCATTTAACATCTATTTGATTTGTGATTTTATGATGTATATCCAACTTGTTATTCATTCATTATATGTACCCTCATTGTAATTACTTGTTTGACCACTAGAGGTGATCATACAAAAGAATCAGTTTGTTTTCTTCATTGTAATTACTTGTTTGACCACTAGAGGTGATCATATAAAAGAACCATTTTAAGTTTTTATTTATTTTAACTTAGATCTGAAGAAGCTGTGTTAACAGTGAAAGTGCTCATCTTTAAATAAATACTCATTCTTTTTACATAGTTGGACTTGAGATACTCTTCATTTTTTGGACCTGTTTTGCTCCTGCAACCTCCAACTTGATTTTACATTAATATTTAATGATACATATTTATAATCCATTGACTACAATGTGTATGTTATTACTAACTGAAAGACCTTTGACTTGAAATCTACCTAAAACTTACTTATCATGGATGTATAATGTGTATTAAGCACAACTTTTAAAAAACCCAAACTATCTACAAACACATACATGAAACATAAAGTTTCTGGTGTAGTTAAAAACTTAACTAAACAATCCATCCACCACCTCTCCAATACCAAAAGACACAAATTTTCCATCTCTGCTTAGAATATAGTATAAAAACAAAAAAGAAATGCATTGTGAAAGCAAGTAAAGAAATCTGAATCCATGAAATATACATTAGAATGAGAGTGTCCAATATATTTGAAGCTATATGAATATGTCACATATGATAATAGCACCTCTAATACATAGATATGCCAGAAATACACACCAGATCAAAGCATATATAAAAATTAGAAGCTGAAGGTTAAGAAGACTGTCAATATTTTCAAGAGTTTTCAAGAAACATCAGATGATTTAATCATTTTATCAGTCATCTATCTAACATTTTTCATGTAAGGATCTGTTGAATACATATACATATATATATATATATATATATATATATGAAACACTTATTACAACATAACTATTATATTTTGCAATTATACACATATTACTCATGTATTAACAATATCTATGTTGACGTCTTTCATCAAGAAGGGGGCAGAGAGAGAGAGAGAAAAAAAGTGGGCCTCACAACTCTCTGTTTAGTTACTAAAGGTTTAGTTATATAACAGAAGTCTGATGTTAATATGCATAATGAGTTTTCTAATGCAGCTCCTAGTTCACTTGATGTCAGTTACAAATACTGTCATTGAATATGCAGAATGTATGCATATGTATAAGAGAGTATATGGATTTTCAAAGGAGTTAAACACTTTTATCAGAACTACTTATTTACCATTTAAAGTATTTAGTGAAGAATAACAGAATTTCAAGAGAAAAGAATTCTAAGTACAACCATTTAACAAGTTCAAAAGGTCAAATTATGTCATCACTATTGTTTCCTCAAGCTGCAGCTTCATGAGCTTGTTAAAACGTATCTAAATAGGCTCATACCCAACAGAAGTTATCTCTAGTGAAGAAAAAAAGTATTTTCAGCGGGAAATTCAGATCTTAAAAATTTTAGAGTTTACAGAAAGAAAAAAAAAAAAAAACACTCAAGCTGCCCCATCAGAATAGTGACAGAGAGCACCAGCCTCCTCACAAAGCCTCATCATGAAAAAATTAACCCTTTTATATAAAAACAGCTATTTAGAAGTAACAACAGCTGCCCACCAGTTAAAAAAAGGGAACCTAATATATATATATATATATATATATATATATATATATATATATATATATATATACATTTATTTATATATATATATATATATATATATATATATATATGTGTATGTGTGTGTGTGTGTGCGCCTAGGACTATTTACTGAAAGCACATTTCACTGAAACACATTTGACTGTGCACAATTCACTGAAAGCTGAATTCACTGAAAACACAATTCACTGAAACACATTTCACTGAAAGTTATATATGGCCTTTTCCCCACTGTAATGCGAACCTGGAATTAGTATAGATATATATATGTATAGAGTAAAGGCGGGTGTGGGGGGCACCACTCACCCACCTATTTTAAATATTTTGAACTATATACATGGATACTTACAATTCCAATAAATTCCTGTTTTCTGAACATAATATATATCCAAACTAACATGCTTCCATATTTCTCCAAATATCTCAATAAACATGCACTTATACAGGGATTTCTCGTTGTCATGTGAAAGTTTATCCACATAATTTACTAATCTCCCATGCAAGAATAACTTATTCCTGCACAGAAATGACCATTTAAGGGCAGCACAGCAGTACGTCATGCATAGTAATGAAGGGGGAGGGTTCACAATTTTGAGATTCCAACATCTCGAGATTCTGAACTCAATGTTCTGAAACTCGAGATTTTGGGATTCGAAATTTAGAAATTAACCTATATATATATATATATATGGGTCTACTTTAACAAGTCGAACGTATGAATCAGCGAAACCCAGTACGTTGAGACTGAATGTCCGAAATTGCCGTTAAACGAAATGTTGACTTACCGACATTCAAATCACCGACATGTGAATATGTCCACAATTATATGTGCCAATTATATGTGCCACATTCTCTTAACCAAACACTCAAACAGGTATAACTCCAGGCTATTGATGTACGATATGACGTCAAGATGGCGGAGACGTCAGAATATGCACCAGGAGCCCTGGGAAATGTGTATTCGTGTATTCAATCGCAAAGAGGTAAACAAATGTTGTTAATCGATGGATACCTCTATTATTTGGAAAAGAATCACCTAAATAGGCATTACTGGGCATGTAAGGAGAAAATAGTACAGAAATGTAAAGGTAGAGCAGTCACTGTGCCTGTCACTGAAGGTGAGGAACTGCTACGATCTGTAGGACATCACCACTCTGCCGATCCCACTGAACTGCAACGGTACAAATTGAACTTTGATATTAAGGTCCGGGCAAAATATAGTAGGGATAATCCATGTGGTATAGTCGATCTAGCTATGGCATCTACATCACTAGAGTCTGTGCATGCTGTCCCAAGTAGAAAAGCTCTCCTTCAAACAGTTGGTAGAGTACGGAGAAAGGAAAATGTAATGGAGAATTGTGATTCTGTAACACTTATGAACATTGACTGTAGTAACTATCCATTGAAGTCAGGGCATTTTATTGATAAACGTTTATGTGATATGAGCGGTGACAATGTAGTGTATACATTTAGTACACTTACTAATTTGCAAGATTTGAGTTCCGCTACAATTTGGATGATGGATGGTACGTACTTAAGTAGAGCAGTTACCTGCCAACAATTATATAGCATTCATGGGCTCGTTAAATGTGGTTCACATACCAAAGCTGTTCCACTACTGTTCTGCTTTATGACTAGGAAGTCACTAAAATGCTATAATTTTCTTTGGCATTCTGTATTCTATTTGTTTAGTGCAAATCATTTGGAAGTAAATGTGCGCTTTATATTGTGCGATTTCGAAATCATAGCATTGAAGAGTATCAGGTTAAATGTGGCTGGCTGTAAAAGCAAAGGATGTTTATTTCATTTTAGCCAAAATATTTGGCGTAAGGTGCAGAATCTTGGTCTAACAACATTGTATAACAGTAATATGTCCTTCCAATTATCTGTTAAGTGTCTTGTAGCTTTGGCTTTCCTGAGTGAGTCTGAAGTTGTTGGAACATTTGAACAGTTAAAGCGAAGTTTCCCAGTGGAAGGAAGGGAATTGCTAGCATACTTCTCCGATTGGTATGTTTATGGCAGACGTCGTAAATTCACCACTAGAGTGTCTTTTTCTATTAGATTTCCTCCGTTATTTCCTATTTCATTCTGGAACATAGCTGAGTTAAATGGGTTACACCTGCCTCGTACACAGAATTCAGTGGAAGCATGGCATAGGTGGTTGAAGTGTGCCATTGGGCATCGGAGCATAGATTTGAATTCTTTAATGTTATGCCTTTGCTGAGAACAGGACAGGGTTGATGAACTACGTGTGCGGATGTCAACCGTTGTCCCACCATCACCAAAGAAAAGGAGGTTACTGGCTAGACATGAATGGTTTCTGACAGTGCTACACAACAGGGCAGAATATACTGAATTGGATTTCGTGAAGGCTGTAGCGAGATTGCTGAAGGTTTAATGTGTCATGCTGTTGTTGGGAAAAGAGGAGCATTAAATAGTATGCTTAGTGTAACTATAAAGGATGTGGCAAGAAGTCCGGATATATCTTTAGTTAAACGTGCTAGTTTGCGTCACAGTACTGTGGGGTTTGCATTTATTTCACGGATTTGTCGAGAGTCTACTGGAGAGAACCATTTAACATGGTTAAGTAGAAGACTGGTTTCTATAATTACATGATGTTACAGTGGAGCTGTTGCTGCTGTTTACGTTTATTTAACAGAAACGTTGTTGAGTTGGGGATCGCCGTTTTGGTCTTTATGTTGTGAAGTACATGAGTGATAATCCATTACCTCAGATGCGTCATTGAAGCGGAAGTCGATGTTTAGTGTGTTCAGCGAAATTCACTTTCGTTTATTTGGGGTCGGTGATTTACGTGTCGGTGATTCGTACGTTCGACGTGTTAAAGTGGACCCATATATATATATACATATATATATATATATATATATATATATATATATATATATATATATATATATGTATATGTATATACACATACACACACATGTACATATATTACTAAGTATAGATATGTATAGGAAGATACATATTTAAAGGGTGCACAGCATATTGAACAGGCAGTATTCCTACAGTTGCCACCTTTTAAAATGGACAGTGTATGATTCTCTCATACAAAAGACAATTATTACATGAAACATATGCCCACAGAGAAGTCAAAGGATATGACACCACACACAGGTTTGCATACTTAAGAAATGTTTATTTGTGTACAATTACAGTTGTATATGCCATGTCATATAGCTGTTATGTATTTGAAATAATACATACTAACTAAGTAATGCAACTCTCAAGCAGATCATTTTATACAGTAATCAGAAAGCATAACATCTGTTGCTGTCCAGGTCAAGGCCTTCAATTAGTACAATAGTAAAGAAAGACTGGGCCAGAGGATACCAATCAATTACAGTAAGTAATGCAGATGTAATTCAGCAGCCTCCAATTACCGCTCTGTACTCAACCCCTAGGTGGAAAAGAATTAAGTTTTCACAATGAAGATGTATCTGTTACATAACAATGCTTAACTTAAATATCACTATCACACTGACAAACAGAACAGTCTGTATGACAGTAAGCACTAGGCCACCAATGTTCCCAAGATGAAATGTATAAAAATGTAAAGCCATACACCTTAAGGTGTCTTACTACTGATATCCCTCACATGTTGTAACAGCCTAGGCTATATATGGTGCATACCCCTCCCCATAGACTGACTTACATGAGCATATAACGGTGTTACATACATTGATCTCTGGACTGCACAAAGGCGCACATGTTTTGTCCAGCTATAGCCCACATATATATAGACCCTACCCCACAATATGTGTGGAGACCACAACATCACTGGAATGATGTCAGGAATGGCAGCATGACATAATCCCAGGCCACTACTTATCAACCTCTTACTGCATGTCATATGGACAAAGCCTGGTATATAGGTGGAGGACAGAAGTCAGAACACAGGGTCATATTTGCAATATTGTTGTTATACACTGCAAAAGTTGCTGGTGTTACAGGATTGTTTGCAACATACCTTTAGTCAGAAATATGAAGTCAGAAGCACAAATGGATGTAGCCATGTACTGATAGTACTCAACAGACAGAATGCCAGTGATGTATCTGAGACAAGACCTTTGTGGTGGACACACAAAACATAAAAGGCAATCCTCCGGCCATCATGTGGATAGACCCACAGTTGAGAGCTATGCAGACAGACTGCATTCCATGCTAAACTAGTATGTATGCCCTGTAGTAGTATGCCATGGGCAGTTATAACATCATCTTCATGGCCCTGAAGGAGCCTGGGCTGGGGGCTGAGCAGGGGGAGCATGCAGACCCTGTGGATGTGTACTGAGGGCCTCAAGGTGCTGTAACACATCCCCCAAGTCTCTGTGGAGCTCCCTATACACCAGATCCTGGACCTGACTTCAGATGACAGGATCCTGTCTGTGTGTGTGCTCCCGGGGGGTGAACACCATTACCTGAGGTGGTTCCACCTGAAGGTAATGCAGGACCAGTAGATTAGGAGGTCCCAGGGTGGGTCCCAGATGTGATTTGGCCTGGTTACATGACCAGATGAGGTGGGAGCGGTGGTTCTGCTGGCAACTGTTTCCCAAACATGTTATTGTGTCACTGTTATAGAACATATGTGGGTAGCAATAGTCCACACATTCCCGGATTATATCTAACAGCATGCATAGATATCCCCATTAACAAAAAACAACAGATGTGCAGCAGTCACATAGCAAACAGAACACATGCATATATGGAACCGTAGTGGCCCTTACAATGACATGCAGGTGACATTGTCATTAACAGGACACCAATGATAGTGTTTCAACATGAAACATGACTACAAACACATAGCACAAATTGTACAATATGATATATGTCCCAACAGTAGATCTTCTGTAGACATACCTGTTGAGTTGTGTGATCAGATTGTTGTTGCAGATATGGTGGGGGGATAGAGATGTGTATTAACAACTATGATAACCATGCAATATGAGGTCCTCAGATCTGTTTCCCTCTTTATGTCTTTCAGGCAATATGTCCAGGGAATGCCTGCCTATGTACACAGTGGAGGAGAATGATGTCATCATCACATACCTGGTGCAGCACTACGACACCTTGTTTGGGTGTACAGCCCGTGATTTGCAGGAGAGTACCGCCCTGTGGAACAGGGTAAATGATGTTGGCCTGAATAACTGCAGTTATGAGCAGGTCTGACATTGATGCATTGATCTACTCTTCCATGCCCATCGGCGTGCTGCTGCGGTTAGGGGGGACCAGCTTGTAACAGGAGGGGGGTCATGCAGTCCAGCCACACCTGACACATGTTGAGGAGCTCCTTGCCAGCCTCGGAGCACCTGCCCGCCCGCAAACACAACACCTGGCGAACAGCATAGTGGAGGTGGGTGCTTCCCAAACAATGGCAGAGGAGCGTGCAGGTAAGGCCACAGGGCACATCAGTAGACCACTGTTGCATATCCATCCACATCTGTAGAGTTAGATCATGCATATGTGAGATGAAATATATATAGTATGTTGCTGTGTTGTAGTAATAAACAGATGTGCATAATCTGTAGTATTGTGGGCTTGTACTGTTGATGTACTGTAATGCTGCACCCACCCTGTACCAATGCCACAGGTATGGCTACTGACATCACATCTCGCACACGATTATGTAGGTCCCCCTGGTATACCTCCAGGGCAGCAGCCTGTAGCTGGTGATTATGGTGTTTGTTCAGGTTTGCCAATACACCGGTCATGTTATGGCCATGGTATATTCCATGCACACATTCAACACACCTACCCATAATGCATGCTGTACATGTTCACTTATTATTGCTGTTAACTGCACTGCATCACAGTGGTCACTGTGATGGTGTATCTGAAGGGTATATACGTCTTCTGCAATATAACTAACTTCCTATCATTGCAAGATGTGTGCACAGAGATGAACATAATGGTGGGACAAATGGCCTACAGTAGGGACATGTCTGAAACATCACCCCTTTACAGTGCTACAACAGCGTATATATCACTATTAAAATGGCAACTGTTACAGATCTACACTACGGAATATCACAATACTGGAGTCAGCAACCCTTACAACCTGCAATGTGGTTCTAACATGAGCAATGAATGTGTAATATGGAATCCTATGTTAGGACAGCAACTTTGGGGGAATACATACCTTCACAAACACTGGAAGCATATGTGTGCAGCATACACTCCAGACAACATATAGTGGAAGCAGCTATTGAGGTACTGACAGCATGCATTCTTCATGAGTATGGACCTTCCAGCAAGTACAGGTCCCCAATGTAACACCAATAAATGGTCTGCTGTTCAAGACGTTTGGCCATCAAATGTGCCCACTTACCTACAACAGAGGCAGCCGTGGCTTGCACACATCTTACATGCCATTGCATGGATCCCATACCCAACAGGTAGCACCCAGGAGTTGGACATGTAGCCATACCTCACCATTGCATATACCATGGCAAACAGTGCGGACAGCCATGTATGTGGTGAAGATGTATGGGACAGGATTAATGTAGAAAATAAACAGATGGCCACCCAAGACAAATGACATCACATGGTGCAAACTGGTCATGCGGGCTGCTTAGTGTTTTTGTTCACTGAGGAAGGCAGCATTGCCAAAACCGGTCTGATTTATTTGGTGAATTTGATGGTTTGGTGTATTTTTTAATACACCATGTATGAGTTATAATATCATTTTTTTCCACACCGATTTGTGCTGGCTCCTTTTAAGAATTGTGTCCACAACAGCCACACCCAGCTATATACCAACCCCAGTATCACTGCACACCTATACTGTGGGGAAGAGGGCATTTACACATCTACCACTAGTTGTGATAGAATGTATGCCCACAGGATGATACCTGTGAAATGTTACCATATGCCAGCAGTTCTTGGGTAGATGACTACCTGGGACATGTGTATTTTGCAAATGGAAGTAGATTCCTTCACATGCACACACACACACTCTTAATTGACAACACTGAGACTAGACCCCTACCTAGGTATGTAGTGCTACTGATGTGTGTGGCCTTAATTGCACACACCACACAGCTTTTAGGATGAGGTGTGTTCTAAGTCACATGTTACATGAAGAACAGCCCCTGGCCTGTACAGTATGGTAATGGGGATGTACTGGTTGTTTATGGACAATACATAGTGTGACATACTTTCATATACACACTGAGAAACACATAACAGTCAGACACACATCTGAGATACCTGGGCTTATCAGTGCTACCTACTTTGTCAGTGTATCCATTGGGTTACAAATAAGTTGCACACAGCACATGCATTACTGGGCTGGATAGTGTTATCAGTTATCTATATAGTTGATGGTGACAGTGGTCCCCATACAGTGGAACATGGGACGTGTACTGGGGGTAACATGATGTAAAGACAGTATACCCAGCACCCACACCCCACAGTGGATATTGTATGCACTGAAACCCTTGATAACACTCTGATATACCCACCATCACACATTGACCAGGACTGAAATACAACCGCTTGTCTATCCCAAGAGTGCTACTACAGAGATATACATCTAATGCACATGCGACAGGCATAGTAGGGTGATGCATTGTCATGCCTCTCCTA